>NW_027253750.1:0-157542 GCF_044704955.1 Pristiophorus japonicus
CTCAACTGTCACACTCTCTCTCTCTTCAACTGTCACACTCTCTCCCTCCTCAACTAACACACTCTCTCCCTCCTCAACTAACACACTCTCTCCCTCCTCAACTAACACACTCTCTCCCTCCTCAAATAACACACTCTCTCCCTCCTCAACTAACACACTCTCTCCCTCCTCAACTAACACACTCTCTCCCTCCTCAACTAACACAGTCTCTCCCTCCTCAACTTACACACTCTCTTCCTCCTTCTCCCTCCTCAACTAACACTCTCTCCCTCCTCAACGAACACACTCTCTCGCTCCTCAACTAACACACTCTTCCTCCTCAACTAACACTCTCTCTCCCTCCTCAACTAACACATTCTCTCCCTCCTCAGCTAACACAGTCTCTCCCTCCTCAACTAACACACTCTCTCCCTCCTCAACTAACACACTCTCTCCCTCCTCAACTAACACACTCTCTTCCTCCTAAACTGTCACACTCTCTCCCTCCTCAACTAACACACTCTCTCCCTCCTCAACTAACACACTCTCTCTCTCCTCAACTAACACACTCTCTCCCTCCTCAACTGTCACATTCTCTCCCTCCTCAACTAACACACTCTCTCTCTCCTCAACTAACATACTCTCTCCCTCCTCAACTAACACACTCTCTCCCTCCTCAACTCACACACTCTCTCCCTCCCCAACAGTCACACTCTCTCCCTCCTCAACTAACACACTCTCTCCCTCCTCAACTGTCACACTCTCTCCCTCCTCAACTAACACACTCTCTCCTTCATCAACTGTCACACTCTCTCCCTCCTCAACTGTCACACTCTCTCCCTCTTCAATTAACACACTCTCTCCTTCCTCAACTGTCACACTCTCTCCTTCCTCAACTGTCACACTCTCTCCCTCCTCAACGAACACACTCTCTCCCTCCTCAACTAACACACTCTCTCCCTCCTTAACTAACACACTCTCTCCCTCCTCAACTAACACACTCTCTCCCTCCTCAACTGTCACACTCTCTCCCTCCTCAACTGTCACACTCTCTCTCTCCTCAACTGTCACACTCTCCCGCTCCTCAACTAACACACTCTCTTCCTCCTCAACTAACACTCTCTCTCCCTCCTCAACTAACAAACTCTCTCCCTCCTCAACTAACACACTCTCTCCCTCCTCAACTAATACACTCTCTCCCTCCTCAACTGTCACACTCTCTCCCTCCTCAACTAACACACTCTCTCCCTCTTCAATTAACACACTCTCTCCTTCCTCAACTGTCACACTCTCTCCTTCCTCAACTGTCACACTCTCTCCCTCCTCAACGAACACACTCTCTCCCTCTTCAACTAACACACTCTCTCCCTCCTTAACTAACACACTCTCTCCCTCCTCAACTAACACACTCTCTCCCTCCTCAACTGTCACACTCTCTCCGTCCTCAACTGTCACACTCTCTCTCTCCTCAACTAACACTCTCTCTCCCTCCTCAACTAACAAACTCTCTCCCTCCTCAACTAACACACTCTCTCCCTCCTCAACTAATACACTCTCTCCCTCCTCAACTGTCACACTCTCTCCCTCCTCAACTAACACACTCTCTCCCTCCTCAACTAACACACTCTCTCCCTCCTCAACTAACACACTCTCTCCCTCCTCAACTAACACACTCTCTCCCTCCTCAACTGACACACTCTCCCCCTCCTCAACTGACACACTCTCTCCCTCCTCAACTAACACACTCTCTCCCTCCTCAACTAACACACTCTCTCCCTCCTCAACTTACACACTCTCTTCCTCCTCAACTAACACTCTCTCTCCCTCCTCAACGAACACACTCTCTCCCTCCTCAACTAACACACTCTCTCCCTCCTCAACTAACACACTCTCTTCCTCCTCAACTAACACTCTCTCTCCCTCCTCAACTAACACACTCTCTCCCTCCTCAACTAACACAGTCTCTCCCTCCTCAACTAACACACTGTCTCCCTCCTCAACTAACACACTCTCTCCCTCCTCAACTAACACACTCTCTCCCTCCTGAACTAACACACTCTCTCCCTCCTCAACTAACACACTCTCTCCCTCCTCAACTAACACACTCTCTCCCTCCTCAAATAACACACTCTCTCCCCCCTCAACTAACACACTCTCTCCCTCCCCAACTGTCACACTCTCTCCCTCCTCAACTGACACACTCTCTCCCTCCTCAACTAACACACTCTCTCCCTCCTCAACTAACACACTCTCTCCCTCCTCAACTTACACACTCTCTTCCTCCTCAACTAACACTCTCTCTCCCTCCTCAACGAACACACTCTCTCCCTCCTCAACTAACACACTCTCTCCCTCCTCAACTAACACACTCTCTTCCTCCTCAACTAACACTCTCTCTCCCTCCTCAACTAACACACTCTCTCCCTCCTCAACTAACAGTCTCTCCCTCCTCAACTAACACACTGTCTCCCTCCTCAACTAACACACTCTCTCCCTCCTCAACTAACACACTCTCTCCCTCCTCAACTAACACACTCTCTCCCTCCTCAACTAACACACTCTCTCCCTCCTCAACTAATACACTCTCTCCCTCCTCAACTAACACACTCTCTCCCTCCTCAACTAACACACTCTCTCCCTCCTCAACTAATACACTCTCTCTCTCCTCAACTAACACAATCTCTCCCTCCTCAACACACACACTCTCTCCCTCCTCAACTAATACACTCTCTCCCTCCTCAACTAACACACTCTCTCCCTCCTCAACTAACACACTCTCTCCCTCCTCAACTGTCACACTCTCTCTCCTCAACCAGCACACTCTCTCTCTCCTCAACTAACACACTCTCTCCCTCCTCAACTGTCACACTCTCTACCTCCTCAACTAACACACTCTCTCTCCTCAACTAACATACTCTCTCCCTCCTCAACTAACACACTCTCTCTCTCCTCAACTCACACACTCTCTCCCACCCCAACAGTCACACTCTCTCCCTCCTCAACTAACACACTCTCTCCCTCCTCAACTGTCACACTCTCTCCCTCCTCAACTAACACACTCTCTCCTTCGTCAACTGTCACACTCTCTCCTTCATCAACTGTCACACTCTCTCCCTCCTCAACTGTCACACTCTCTCCCTCTTCAATTAACACACTCTCTCCTTCCTCAACTGTCACACTCTCTCCTTCCTCAACTGTCACACTCTCTCCCTCCTCAACTAACACACTCTCTCCCTCTTCAACTAACACACTCTCTCCCTCCTCAACTAACACACTCTCTCCCTCCTCAACTAACACACTCTCTCCCTCCTCAACTGTCACACTCTCTCCCTCCTCAACTGTCACACTCTCTCTCTCCTCAACTGTCACACTCTCCCGCTCCTCAACTAACACACTCTCTTCCTCCTCAACTAACACTCTCTCTCCCTCCTCAACTAACAAACTCTCTCCCTCCTCAACTAACACACTCTCTCCCTCCTCAACTAACACACTCTCTCCCTCCTCAACTGTCACACTCTCTCTCTCTTCAACTGTCACACTCTCTCCCTCCTCAACTAACACACTCTCTCCCTCCTCAACTAACACACTCTCTCCCTCCTCAACTAACACACTCTCTCCCTCCTCAAATAACACACTCTCTCCCTCCTCAACTAACACACTCTCTCCCTCCTCAACTAACACACTCTCTCCCTCCTCAACTAACACAGTCTCTCCCTCCTCAACTTACACACTCTCTTCCTCCTTCTCCCTCCTCAACTAACACACTCTCTCCCTCCTCAACGAACACACTCTCTCGCTCCTCAACTAACACACTCTCTTCCTCCTCAACTAACACTCTCTCTCCCTCCTCAACTAACACATTCTCTCCCTCCTCAGCTAACACAGTCTCTCCCTCCTCAACTAACACACTCTCTCCCTCCTCAACTAACACACTCTCTCCCTCCTCAACTAACACACTCTCTTCCTCCTAAACTGTCACACTCTCTCCCTCCTCAACTAACACACTCTCTCCCTCCTCAACTAACACACTCTCTCTCTCCTCAACTAACACACTCTCTCCCTCCTCAACTGTCACATTCTCTCCCTCCTCAACTAACACACTCTCTCTCTCCTCAACTAACATACTCTCTCCCTCCTCAACTAACACACTCTCTCCCTCCTCAACTCACACACTCTCTCCCTCCCCAACAGTCACACTCTCTCCCTCCTCAACTAACACACTCTCTCCCTCCTCAACTGTCACACTCTCTCCCTCCTCAACTAACACACTCTCTCCTTCATCAACTGTCACACTCTCTCCCTCCTCAACTGTCACACTCTCTCCCTCTTCAATTAACACACTCTCTCCTTCCTCAACTGTCACACTCTCTCCTTCCTCAACTGTCACACTCTCTCCCTCCTCAACGAACACACTCTCTCCCTCTTCAACTAACACACTCTCTCCCTCCTTAACTAACACACTCTCTCCCTCCTCAACTAACACACTCTCTCCCTCCTCAACTGTCACACTCTCTCCCTCCTCAACTGTCACACTCTCTCTCTCCTCAACTGTCACACTCTCCCGCTCCTCAACTAACACACTCTCTTCCTCCTCAACTAACACTCTCTCTCCCTCCTCAACTAACAAACTCTCTCCCTCCTCAACTAACACACTCTCTCCCTCCTCAACTAATACACTCTCTCCCTCCTCAACTGTCACACTCTCTCCCTCCTCAACTAACACACTCTCTCTCTCCTCAACTGTCACACTCTCTCTCTCCTCAACTGTCACACTCTCTCCCTCCTTAACTAACACACTCTCTCCCTCCTCAACTAACACACTCTCTCCCTCCTCAACTAACACACTCTCTCCCTCCTCAAATAACACACTCTCTCCCTCCTCAACTAACACACTCTCTCCCTCCTCAACTAACACACTCTCTCCCTCCTCAACTGTCACACTCTCTCTCTCCTCAACTGTCACACTCTCTCCCTCCTCAACTAACACACTCTCTCCCTCCTCAACTAACACATTCTCTCCCTCCTCAACTAACACACTCTCTCCCTCCTCAACTAACACACTCTCTCCCTCCTCAACTAACACACTCTCTCCCTCCTCAACTGACACACTCTCTCCCTCCTCAACTAACACACTCTCTCCCTCCTCAACTAACACACTCTCTCCCTCCTCAACTAACACACTCTCTTCCTCCTCAACTAACACTCTCTCTCCCTCCTCAACTGTCACACTCTCTCCCTCCACAACTAACACACTCTCTCCCTCCTCAACTAACACACTCTCTCCCTCCTCAACTAACACACTCTCTCCCTCCTCAACTAACACACTCTCTTCCTCCTAAACTGTCACACTCTCTCCCTCTTCAACTAACACACTCTCTCCCTCCTCAACTAACACACTCTCTCCCTCCTCAACTGTCACACTCTCTCCCTCCTCAACTAACACACTCTCTTCCTCCTAAACTGTCACACTCTCTCCCTCTTCAACTGTCACACTCTCTCCCTCCTCAACTAACACACTCTCTCTCTCCTCAACTAACACACTCTCTCCCTCCTCAACTAACACACGCTCTCCCTCCTCAACTGTCACACTCTCTCCCTCCTCAACTAACACACTCTCTTCCTCCTAAACTGTCACACTCTCTCCCTCTTCAACTGTCACACTCTCTCCCTCCTCAACTAACCCACTCTCTCCCTCCTCAACGAACACACTCTCTCCCTCCTCAACTAACACACTCTCTCCCTCCTAAACTTTCACACTCTCTCCCTCTTCAACTGTCACACTCTCTCCCTCCTCAACTAACACACTCTCTCCCTCCTCAACTAACACACTCTCTCCCTCCTCAACTAACACACTCTCTCCCTCCTCAACTGTCACACTCTCTCCCTCCTCAACTGTCAAACTCTCTCCCTCCTCAACTGTCACTCTCTCCCTCCTCAACTAACACACTCTCTCCCTCCTCAACTGTCACACTCTCTCCCTCCTCAACTGTCACACTCTCTCCCTCCTCAACTGTCACACTCTCTCTCCTCAACTAACACACTCTCTCCCTTCTCAACTGTCACACTCTCTCCCTCCTCAACTAACACACTCTCTCTCTCCTCAACTAACACACTCTCTCCCTCCTCAACTAACACACTCTCTCCCTCCTCAACTGTCACACTCTCTCCCTCCTCAACTGTCACACTCTCTCCCTCCTCAACTAACACACTCTCTCTCTCTTCAACTGTCACACTCTCTCTCTCCTCAACTAACACACTCTCTCCCTCCTCAACTAACACACTCTCTCCCTCCTCAACTGTCACACTCTCTGTCTCCTCAACTGTCACACTCTCTCCCTCCTCAACTGTCACACTCTCTCCCTCCTCAACTAACACACTCTCTCCCTCCTCAACTAACACACTCTCTCCCTCTTCAACTAACACACTCTCTTCCTCCTCAACTGTCACACTCTCTCCCTCCTCAACTCACACACTCTCTCTCTCTTCAACTGTCACAGTCTCTCTCTCCTCAACTAACACACTCTCTCCCTCCTCAACTGTCACACTCTCTCCCTCCTCAACTGTCACACTCTCTCCCTCCTCAACTGTCACACTCTCTCTCCTCAACTAACACACTCTCTCCCTTCTCAACTGTCACACTCTCTCCCTCCTCAACTAACACACTCTCTCTCTCCTCAACTAACACACTCTCTCCCTCCTCAACTAACACACTCTCTCCCTCCTCAACTGTCACACTCTCTCCCTCCTCAACTGTCACACTCTCTCCCTCCTCAACTAACACACTCTCTCCCTCCTCAACTGTCACACTCTCTCTCTCCTCAACTGTCACACTCTCTCCCTCCTCAACTAACACACTCTCTCCCTCCTCAACTAACACACTCTCTCCCTCCTCAACTAACACACTCTCTCCCTCCTCAACTGTCACACTCTCTCCCTCCTAAACTGTCACACTCTCTCTCCTTAACCAATAGACTCTCTCCCTCCCAAAATAACAGTCATTCCTCCTGGATCCAAGATGTGTGTTACAATCACGGGAAAACCCCACCCTTACCTTCCACATAAGATGTAACAAAAAGCATTGAGCAGTCAACAGTTATGCGGAAAGATAGAACAAACAGAAGAATTAAATGGATGGACCTATGTCACCTTGCTTTGATTGGTGTTCTGAGCTTCACCGTTTTCTATTTCTGAAACCTGTTTGGGGAAATACCAATGTAAAAAAGTCTCCATTCCCCAGTGACAAAATAACCTCATTCAACAGAGTCCTACTTTGAATGGAGTCCACAGTGAACTGAATATCATTCTTAATTGGATTTTGTCCTTAAATGAAAACTATCCTTAACTGGAATTCATTCTTAACTTTCCCCAAAAATGGGGAGGGAGAGAGAGAGAGAGAGAGAGAGAGACTGGCCCAACCGACAGGAATGGAGAGAGAACGAGAGAGAGAGAGGGAGAGAGAGAGAGACTGGTCCAACCGACAGGAATGGAGAGAGAATGAGAGAGAGAGAGATGGAGAGAGAGAGAGACAGAGAGACTGGTCCAACCGACAGGAATGGAGAGAGAACGAGAGAGAGAGAGGGAGAGAGAGAGAGAGAGAGACAGGTCCAACCGACAGGAATGGAGAGAGAACGAGAGAGAACGAGAGAGAGGGAGAGAGAGAGAGAGAGACTGGTCCAACCGACAGGAATGGAGAGAGAACGAGAGAGAGAGAGAGACAGAGCAGAGAGACTGGTCCAACCGACAGGAATGGAGAGATTGCTTTGTTTTTTTTATGATTTGTGTTATATTAGCTGCGCCCCTTTTGTTCGATCTTTTGCTGATGACACTGGGGCAGCCCAGAGTCTCCAATTAAAAGAGTTGAAGCAGGGCCAGCAAAAAGGAACTGAGAGGATGGATTCAAACAAAAGTTCTGTGTTTGTGAGATCGACAGACAGTTATTGGGACGCAGACAAGTGATACAAGGTGGGAGGCTAATTATCTCTTCACTTCTCAGGAGGTTTCAGTATTTGGCAAAGGTGTGTTTAAATTGTTTGAACAGTATTTTATTTCACTCCTTGATTTAGCAGAGTGGAAATATAGAAACTGCAGAAACAGCTCCAGGCCTCTATTCTCCATCTTCTTGTTCTGGTGAACAGTGGCAGCATTACCGGGGACAAGTTATCAACTGTGCTCAATGTTTCAGTGAAGCTCCAGGTCTGAAAGTGCTTGACTTAGACCGTTATCGCTACAATCAAACCACAGGCTCCAGTCAAGGTGAGAATCTGTAAATGTGAAACCTGCATTTTAGTCAGAGGTGGAACGACATGTGATTCTCAAACCAGAACTAGCAAGGGCTGAAACCAAAAACAAGTGTTTATGGGAATCCGTAAACAAACAGGATGTGTGATCGCTCTCTCCGCCCACAGACCAATCGCTCACCAGCAGCCAGGGTCTGTGTACACACTGCAGGGTCTGTGTATACACACTGCAGGGTCTGTGTACACACTGCAGGGTCTGTGTACACACTGCGGGGTCTGTGTACACACTGCGGGGTCTGATACACATACTGCGGGGTCTGTGTACACACTGCAGGGTCTGTATACACACTGCAGGGTCTGATACACACACTTCAGGATCTGATACACACTGCGGGATCTGTGTACACACTGCAGGGTCTGATACACACTGCAGGGTCTGTGTACACACTGCAGGTTCTGTGTACACACTGCAGGGTCTGATACACACTGCAGGGTCTGTGTACACACTGCAGGGTCTGTGTACACACTGCAAGGTCTGATACATACTGCGGGGTCTGTGTACACACTGCGGGATCTGTGTACACATTGCAGGGTCTGATACACACTGCAGGGTCTGTGTACACACTGCAGGGTCTGATACACACTGCGGGGTCTGTGTACACACTGCGGGGTCTGTGTACACACTGCAGGGTCTGATACACACTGCAGGGTCTGTGTAGACACGGCAGGGTCTGTGTACACACTGCAGGGTCTGTGTACACACTGTGGGGTCTGTGTACACACTGCAGGGTCTTATACACACTGCGGGGTCTGTGTACACACTGCGGGGTCTGTGTACACAAGATACATACAGGATTATCAGTGTTCCTCACATATGATGCTGTTAATCCACTTTGAACAAAGCTCCAACCACCTTCCACACCCCACCATCTCCCCCACGCACAGCCCATCCATCCCGTGCTCTGTGCACACAGCCCGTCCCATTGGTCACTGCTCTGAGATTCACTCTGACACCAGTCGTACATAGTCACTAAAATGAAAATCTTGGGGCTGGATTTTCAGTCCGTTGAAGAAATAGGAACAGGAGTAGGCCACCTGGCCCCTCGAGCCTGCTCTGTCATTTAATAAGATCATGGCTGATCTGATCATGGACTCAGCTCCACTTCCCCGCCCGCTCCCCATACCCTTTATTCCCTTATCGCTCAAAAATCTGTCTGTCTACACCTTAAATATATTCAATGACCCAGCCTCCACAGCTCTCTGTGGCAGAGAATTCCACAGTTTTAAATAGGCGGCCCCTTATTCTGAGACTATGTCCCTAGTTTTAGTTTCCCCTATGAGTGGAAATATCTTCTCTGCATCCACCTTATCGAGCCCCGTCATTAATCTTAAAGTTTCAATAAGATCACCTCTCATTCTTCTGAACTCCAATGTGTATAGGCCCAACCTATCTTCATAAGTCAACCCCCTCATCTCCGGAATCAACCGAGTGAACCTTCTCTGAACAGCCTCCAATGCAAATATATCCTTCCTTAAATACGCAGACCAAAACTGTACGCAGTACTCCGGGTGTGGCCTCACCAATACCCTGTACAGTTGTAGCAGGACTTCTCTGCTTTTATACTCTATCCCTCTTTGCAATAAAGGCCAACATTCCATTTGCCTTCCTGATTACTTGTTGTACCTGCATACTCACTTTTTGAGTTTCATACACAAGGACCCCCAGGTCCCTCTGTACTGCAGTACTTTGTAATTTTTCCCCATTTAAGTTATAATCTGCTTTTCTATTTTTTCTGCCAAAGTCGATAACCTCACACTTTCCCACATTATACTCCATCTGCCAAATTTTTGCCCACTCACTTAACCTGTCTATATCCCTTTGCAGATTTTTTGTGTCCTCCTCACAACTTGCTTTCTCACCCATCTTTGTATCATCAGCAAATTTGGTTACATTACACTCGGTCCCTTCATCCAAGTCATTAATATAGATTGTAAATAGTTGAGGCCCCAGCACCTATCCCTGCTAGTTACTGTTTGCCAACCGGAAAATGACCCATTTATCCTGACTCTCTGTTTCTGTTAGGAAATCCAAATACACCACATCCACTGGTTCTCTTTTATCCACTCTGCTCGTTACATCCTCAAAGAACTCCAGAAAATTTGTCAAACATGATTTCCCTTTCATAAAACCAAGCTGATTCTGCTTGATTGAATTCTGCTTTTACAAATATCCCGCTATTGCCTCCTTAATAATGGACTCCAGCATTTTCCCAACGACAGATGTTAGGCTAACTGGTTTAGTTTCCTGCTGTTTGTCTGCCTCCTTTTTAAAACAGGGGCGTTACATTTGCAATTTTCCAATCCGCTGGGACTGCCCCAGAATCCAGGGACTATTGGTAGATTACAACCAATGCATCCACTATTTCTACAGCCACCTCTCTCAAGGCCTGAGGATGTAAGCCATCAGGTCCAGGGTACTTGTCCGCCTTTAGTCCCAATATTTTACCAAGTACTACTTCATTAGTGATAGTGATTGTATTAAGTTCCTCCCTCCCTATAGCCCCTGGATTATCTACTATTGGGATGTTTTTAGTGTCTTATACCGTGAATACCGATTCAAAATATTTGTTCCAACGTCTCTGCCATTTCCCTGTTCTCCATTATTAATTCCCCAGTCTCATCCTCTAGGGGACCTACAGTTACTTTAGCCACTCTTTTCCTTTTTATGTACCTGTAGAAACTTTTACTGTCTGTTTTTATATTTCGTGCTAGTTTACTTTCATAATCTATCTTCCCTCTCTTTATCATTTTTTGCTGACTTTTACATTTCCCAATCCTCTGGCCTCCCACTAGTCTTGGCCACATTGTATACCCTTGTTTTCAATTTGATACCATCCCTTATTTCCTTAGTTAGCCACGGATGGTTATCCCTTCTCTTACAGTCTTTCCTTCTCATTGGGATATATTTTTGTTGCAAGTTATGAAATATCTCTTTAAATGTCTGCCACTGTTCATCAACCGTCCCATACTTAAATCTATTTTCCCAGACCAATTTAGCCAAGTCTGCCCACTTTAGCCAACCATGGTTTGAGATCCAACTTTCTCACCCTCCAACTGAATTTAAAATTTAACCATATTGTGGTCACTCATTCCTAGAGGATCCTTTACTAGGAGATCATTTATTAATCCTGTCACATTACACAGTACCAGATCTAAGATAGCCTGCTCCCTGGTTGGTTCCACAACGTACTGTTCAAGGGAACTATCCCGGATACACTCTATGAACTCTTCCTCAAGGCTATCCTGGCCAATTTGCTTTGTCCAATCAATATGAAGGTTAAAATTGCCCATGATTATTGCCATTCCTTTTTTACAAGCTTCCATTATTTCTTGATTTGTACTCTGTCCAATAATGTAGCTATTGTTAGTGAGCCTACCAGCAACTTTTTCCCCTTATTATTCCTTATCTCCACCCAAACTAATTCAACATCTTGATCCTCTGAGCCAATATCGTTTCTCACTAACGCACTGATCTCATCCTTTATTAAAAGTGCTACCCCACATCCTTTTCCTTTCTGTCTGTCCTTCCGAATTGTCAAATATCCCTGAATATTTAGTTCCCAGTCCTGGTCACCTTGCGACCACGTCTCTGTGATGGCGATCAGATAAACCCATTTGTATCTGTTTGTGCCATCAACTCATTTATTTTGTTCCGACTGCTACGTGCATTCAGATAAAGAGCTTTTAAATGTATTTTTTTACCATTTTTTCCTGCTTTGATCCCACTTTCTGATTCACCTTTATGTTTATACACTCTGTCCCTTCCTGGCACGCTCTGGTTTTCATTTCCCCTAGTGCTACCCTGCTCTATTGCCTTCTCCTTATTCTATGACTTTTTACATTTTCGCTCACCTGAATCCTTCCCCTCACGAAACAGTTTAAAGCCCTTGGTGCCGGGTTTGTGGCAGTACGACCCGGAGAGGCAGGCCCCTCGATACGCAGCGCGCTGATGAGACGGCCTGTGAAAGCTGGCAGTACCCACTGTAGCAGCCGCAGGGAAGGAAGGACTGGCTACCCAAGGTAAGTGTGATTACTATTGATGCTTTGATTTTTGCGATTCAGGTGGATGTGGTGTCAGTAAGGTTTTGGGAATGTTTTTGGGAGGGGTTTCAGAATTTTTTTTTCATGGAAACCTCTCTTAGGATGTTGTGGGACCGGTGTTTACCTCGGGGATTTGAGTTGCTCTGTCGACGTGGTGCCCTGAAAGAGGTGTGGAACGCCTCCCTTAGCACTGCGCTCCACACTCAGGGCCCAACTGGTACATTTTGCGGCTGAAGACACAAACCATTTCCCAGCACAGAATTTGGATAACGTGACCCAATTCCCACCCCAAAGTGTCTGCCACTCCCCTGAGCAGTGAGGAGTTGAGTTTACTCGTTCGTGGGCTATATTAGGGAGAATGCTGACTTGCCTTTTAAGTTTCAAATGTCTCCCTGATGCTGCATCAAACATGTTAAAAATGCTGCGTTTCATACTGTTGGTCACATCAATGCAAGTCCGGTCCTACCATCCATACATGTTACAACAGGCAAAGGGTGGCCAGATGAACTGCACCTGGGCAACATGGCAACGGTTGTGAGGGTGGACACACTCTGTGCGGAGGGGAATGGGCAGGTCCGAGGGCCTCCTTGTAGGACTGCTCCTGGGCCTGGCCAAGGGTGCCATCAGCCGGTCCAGGCAGCGGGCGGTCGAGGGGGTCGTTCAGCCCGACTGCCTGCCTCTCTTCCATGGTTACATCCGGGCCAGGGTGTCCCTGGAGATGGAGCACGCGGTGTCCACCGACACGCTCGTGGCCTTCCGCGAGAGGTGGGCACCGGAGGGACTGGAGTGCATCATCATCCCCGGCAACCAAATTCTAATTTGATTTAAGTTTATTGTCAAAAGTTTAACTTGTTTAATGTGTCAGTTTTAGTGCCCCCCCTTTAATCAGGGGGCACTCGATTTATGGTTATCAACTAAAATAGTTGTGAGGGTGGACATCACACTGCCCTCCAGGGTGACTATCAGCAGCAAAAATGTAAATTTAATCTCACTACTCTAGCACTTAAACACCGAGAAATGGGGAAGTAGTGAGCTGAAAGTCCCTGGTCAGTGTCACTGTAATTGATAATAATATTAACAATGTTAGTATTGATACCTCATTTAAATTGAGAAACCCAGGTGATAAGCTGAACAGAGGTCACCAGCAAGGGTGAAAAGATTGGAGGGAAAATGAGGTAAGTCAGGATTAGGAGTGTGCAGATTGAGGTCCTGGAAAGAGTAAATGAAGAGTATGATATGGCGATATTTATGGATGTTTACATTCATTCTAATCATTGTGTTTTTCATTTCATATTAATAAACATATATTTTCTGGGCAGTGCATAATGAGCCGTTGTTTGTGTCAGCTTCTTGCAGCAAGCATTGGATGGGCATGGGCAGGGAACACAAAACCTGGGTGGCTTTCAAGAAGGAATTCGTCAGGTTCTTGTCAACAAATGGGATTCAGGTTATTAGAAATGCACTGGGAGCATTCTGTGGATAGGAGGAATAGATGGGCCAAAGGGCATTCTGTGGATAGGAGGAATAGATGGGCCAAAGGGCATTCTGTGGATAGGAGGATAGATGGGCCAAAGGGCATTCTGTGGATAGGAGGAATAGATGGGCCAAAGGGCATTCTGTGGATAGGAGAATAGATGGGCCAAAGGGTATTCTGTGGATAGGAGGAATAGATGGGCCAAAGGGCATTCTGTGGATAGGAGGATAGATGGGCCAAAGGGTATTCTGTGGATAGGAGGAATAGATGGGCCAAAGGGCATTAGAAACATAGAAACATAGAAACATAGAAACATAGAAAATAGGTGCAGGAGTAGGCCATTCGGCCCTTCTAGCCTGCACCGCCATTCAATGAGTTCATGGCTGAACATTCAACTTCAGTACCCCATTCCTGCTTTCTCGCCATAACCCTTGATCCCCCGAGTAGCAAGGACTTCATCTAACTCCTTTTTGAATATATTTAGTGAATTGGCCTCAACAACTTTCTGTGGTAGAGAATTCCACAGGTTCACCACTCTCTGGGTGAAGAAGTTCCTCCGCATCTCGGTCCTAAATGGCTTACCCCTTATCCTTAGACTGTGACCTCTGGTTCTGGACTTCCCCAACATTGGGAACATTCTTCCTGCATCTAACCTGTCTGAACCCATCAGAATTTTAAATGTTTCTATGAGGTTCCCTCTCATTCTTCTGAACTCCAGTGAATACAAGCCCAGTTGATCCAGTCTTTCTTGATAGGTCAGTCCCGCCATCCCGGGAATCAGTCTGGTGAACCTTCGCTGCACTCCCTCAATAGCAAGAATGTCCTTCCTCAGGTTAGGAGACCAAAACTGTACACAATACTCCAGGTGTGGCCTCACCAATGCCCTGTACAACTGTAGCAACACCTCCCTGCCCCTGTACTCAAATCCCCTCGCTATGAAGGCCAACGTGCCATTTGCTTTCTTAACCGCCTGCTGTACCTGCATGCCAACCTTCAATGACTGATGTACCATGACACCCAGGTCTCTTTGCACCTCCCCTTTTCCTAATCTGTCACCATTCAGATAATAGTCTGTCTCTCTGTTTTTACCACCAAAGTGGATAACCTCACATTTATCCACATTATACTTCATCTGCCATGCATTTGCCCACTCACCTAACCTATCCAAGTCGCTCTGCAGCCTCACAGCATCCTCCTCGCAGCTCACACTGCCACCCAACATAGTGTCATCCGCAAATTTGGAGATACTACATTTAATTCCCTCATCTAAATCATTAATGTACAGTGTAAACAGCTGGGGCCCCAGCACAGAACCTTGCGGTACCCCACTAGTCACTGCCTGCCATTCTGAAAAGTCCCCATTTACTGCTACTCTTTGCTTCCTGTCTGACAACCAGTTCTCAATCCATGTCAGCACACTACCCCCAATCCCATGTGCTCTAACTTTGCACATCAATCTCTTGTGTGGGACCTTGTCGAACGCCTTCTGAAAGTCCAAATATACCACATCAACTGGTTCTCCCTTATCCACTCTACTGGAAACATCCTCAAAAAATTCCAGAAGATTTGTCAAGCATGATTTGCCTTTCACAAATCCATGCTGACTTGGACCTATCGTGTCACCTCTTTCCAAATGCACTGCTATGACATCCTTAATAATTGATTCCATCATTTTACCCACATTCTGTGGATAGGAGGAATAGATGGGCCAAAGGGCATTCTGTGGATAGGAGGATAGATGGGCGGAAGGGCATTCTGTGGATAGGAGGATAGATGGGCCAAAGGGCATTCTGTGGATAGGAGGATAGATGGGCCAAAGGGCATTCTGTGGATAGGAGGATAGATGGGCCAAAGGGCATTCTGTGGATAGGAGGATAGATGGGCCAAAGGGCATTCTGTGGATAGGAGGATAGATGGGCCAAAGGGCATTCTGTGGATAGGAGGATAGATGGGCCAAAGGGCATTCTGTGGATAGGAGGAATAGATGGGCCAAAGGGCATTCTGTGGATAGGAGGATAGATGGGCCAAAGGGCATTCTGTGGATAGGAGGAATAGATGGGCTAAAGGGCATTCTGTGGATAGGAGGATAGATGGGCCAAAGGGCATTCTGTGGATAGGAGGATAGATGGGCCAAAGGGCATTCTGTGGATAGGAGGAATAGATGGGCCAAAGGGCGTTCTGCAGATAGGAAGAATAGATGGGCCAAAGGGCATTCTGTGGATAGGTGGATAGATGGGCGGAAGGGCATTCTGTGGATAGGAGGATAGATGGGCCAAAGGGCATTCTGTGGATAGGAGGATAGATGGGCCAAAGGGCATTCTGTGAATAGGAGGATAGATGGGCCAAAGGGCATTCTGTGGATAGGAGGATAGATGGGCCAAAGGGCATTCTGTGGATAGGAGGATAGATGGGCCAAAGGGCATTCTGTGGATAGGAGGAATAGATGGGCCAAAGGGCATTAGAAACATAGAAACATAGAAACATAGAAAATAGGTGCAGGAGTAGGCCATTCGGCCCTTCTAGCCTGCACCGCCATTCAATGAGTTCATGGCTGAACATTCAACTTCAGTACCCCATTCCTGCTTTCTCGCCATAACCCTTGATCCCCCGAGTAGTAAGGACCTCATCTAACTCCTTTTTGAATATATTTAGTGAATTGGCCTCGACAACTTTCTGTGGTAGAGAATTCCACAGGTACACCACTCTCTGGGTGAAGAAGTTCCTCCGCATCTCGGTCCTAAATGGCTTACCCCTTATCCTTAGACTGTGACCTCTGGTTCTGGACTTCCCCAACATTGGGAACATTCTTCCTGCATCTAACCTGTCTAACCCCGTCAGAATTTTAAATGTTTCTATGAGGTCCCCTCTCATTTTTCTGAACTCCAGTGAATACAAGCCCAGTTGATCCAGTCTTTCTTGATAGGTCAGTCCCGCCATCCCGGGAATCAGTCTGGTGAACCTTCGCTGCACTCCCTCAATAGCAAGAATGTCCTTCCTCAGGTTAGGAGACCAAAACTGTACACAATACTCCAGGTGTGGCCTCACCAATGCTCTGTACAACTGTAGCAACACCTCCCTGCCCCTGTACTCAAATCCTCTCGCTATGAAGGCCAACATGCCATTTGCTTTCTTAACCGCCTGCTGTACCTGCATGCCAGCCTTCAATGACTGATGTACCATGACACCCAGGTCTCTTTGCACCTCCCCTTTTCCTAATCTGTCACCATTCAGATAATAGTCTGTCTCTCTGTTTTTACCACCAAAGTGGATAACCTCACATTTATCCACATTATACTTCATCTGCCATGCATTTGCCCACTCACCTAACCTATCCAAGTCGCTCTGCAGCCTCACAGCATCCTCCTCGCAGCTCACACTGCCACCCAACTTAGTGTCATCCGCAAATTTGGAGATACTACATTTAATTCCCTCATCTAAATCATTAATGTACAGTGTAAACAGCTGGGGCCCCAGCACAGAACCTTGCGGTACCCCACTAGTCACTGCCTGCCATTCTGAAAAGTCCCCATTTACTGCTACTCTTTGCTTCCTGTCTGACAACCAGTTCTCAATCCATGTCAGCACACTACCCCCAATCCCATGTGCTCTAACTTTGCACATCAATCTCTTGTGTGGGACCTTGTCGAACGCCTTCTGAAAGTCCAAATATACCACATCAACTGGTTCTCCCTTATCCACTCTACTGGAAACATCCTCAAAAAATTCCAGAAGATTTGTCAAGCATGATTTCCCTTTCACAAATCCATGCTGACTTGGACCTATCATGTCACCTCTTTCCAAATGCACTGCTATGACATCCTTAATAATTGATTCCATCATTTTACCCACATTCTGTGGATAGGAGGAATAGATGGGCCAAAGGGCATTCTGTGGATAGGAGGAATAGATGGGCCAAAGGGCATTCTGTGGATAGGAGGATAGATGGGCCAAAGGGCATTCTGTGGATAGGAGGATAGATGGGCCAAAGGGCATTCTGTGGATAGGAGGATAGATGGGCCAAAGGGCATTCTGTGGATAGGAGGATAGATGGGCCAAAGGGCATTCTGTGGATAGGAAGAATAGATGGGCCAAAGGGCATTCTGTGGATAGGAGGAATAGATGGGCCAAAGGACATTCTGTGGATAGGAGGATAGATGGGCCAAAGGGCATTCTGTGGATAGGAGGATAGATGGGCCAAAGGGCATTCTGTGGATAGGAGGAATAGATGGGCCAAAGGGCATTCTGTGGATAGGAGGAATAGATGGGCCAAAGGGCATTCTGTGGATAGGAGGAATAGATGGGCCAAAGGGCATTCTGTGGATAGGAGGATAGATGGGCCAAAGGGCATTCTGTGGATAGGAGGATAGATGGGCCAAAGGGCATTCTGTGGATAGGAGGATAGATGGGCCAAAGGGCATTCTGTGGATAGGAGGATAGATGGGCGGAAGGGCATTCTGTGGATAGGAGGATAGATGGGCCAAAGGGCATTCTGTGGATAGGAGGATAGATGGGCCAAAGGGCATTCTGTGGATAGGAGGATAGATGGGCCAAAGGGCATTCTGTGGATAGGAGGATAGATGGGCCAAAGGGCATTCTGTGGATAGGAGGATAGATGGGCGGAAGGGCATTCTGTGGATAGGAGGATAGATGGGCCAAAGGGCATTCTGTGGATAGGAGGATAGATGGGCCAAAGGGCATTCTGTGGATAGGAGGATAGATGGGCCAAAGGGCATTCTGTGGATAGGAGGATAGATGGGCCAAAGGGCATTCTGTGGATAGGAGGATAGATGGGCCAAAGGGCATTCTGTGGATAGGAGGAATAGATGGGCCAAAGGGCATTCTGTGGATAGGAGGAATAGATGGGCCAAAGGGCATTCTGTGGATAGGAGGAATAGATGGGCCAAAGGGCATTCTGTGGATAGGAGGATAGATGGGCCAAAGGGCATTCTGTGGATAGGAGGAATAGATGGGCCAAAGGGCATTCTGTGGATAGGAGGAATAGATGGGCCAAAGGGCATTCTGTGGATAGGAGGAATAGATGGGCCAAAGGGCATTCTGTGGATAGGAGGAATAGATGGGCCAAAGGGCATTCTGTGGATAGGAGGAATAGATGGGCCAAAGGGCATTCTGTGGATAGGAGGATAGATGGGCCAAAGGGCATTCTGTGGATAGGAGGAATAGATGGGCCAAAGGGCATTCTGTGGATAGGAGGAATAGATGGGCCAAAGGGCATTCTGTGGATAGGAGGATAGATGGGCCAAAGGGCATTCTGTGGATAGGAGGATAGATGGGCCAAAGGGCATTCTGTGGATAGGAGGATAGATGGGCCAAAGGGCATTCTGTGGATAGGAGGATAGATGGGCCAAAGGGCATTCTGTGGATAGGAGGAATAGATGGGCCAAAGGGCATTCTGTGGATAGGAGGATAGATGGGCCAAAGGGCATTCTGTGGATAGGAGGAATAGATGGGCCAAAGGGCATTCTGTGGATAGGAGGAATAGATGGGCGGAAGGGCATTCTGTGGATAGGAGGATAGATGGGCCAAAGGGCATTCTGTGGATAGGAGGATAGATGGGCCAAAGGGCATTCTGTGGATAGGAGGATAGATGGGCGGAAGGGCATTCTGTGGATAGGAGGATAGATGGGCGGAAGGGCATTCTGTGGATAGGAGGATAGATGGGCGGAAGGGCATTCTGTGGATAGGAGGATAGATGGGCCAAAGGGCATTCTGTGGATAGGAGGATAGATGGGCCAAAGGGCATTCTGTGGATAGGAGGATAGATGGGCGGAAGGGCATTCTGTGGATAGGAGGATAGATGGGCCAAAGGGCATTCTGTGGATAGGAGGATAGATGGGCCAAAGGGCATTCTGTGGATAGGAGGAATAGATGGGCCAAAGGGCATTCTGTGGATAGGAGGAATAGATGGGCCAAAGGTCATTCTGTGGATAGGAGGATAGATGGGCGGAAGGGCATTCTGTGGATAGGAGGATAGATGGGCCAAAGGGCATTCTGTGGATAGGAGGATAGATGGGCCAAAGGGCATTCTGTGGATAGGAGGATAGATGGGCCAAAGGGCATTCTGTGGATAGGAGGAATAGATGGGCCAAAGGGCATTCTGTGGATAGGAGGATAGATGGGCCAAAGGGCATTCTGTGGATAGGAGGATAGATGGGCCAAAGGGCATTCTGTGGATAGGAGGAATAGATGGGCCAAAGGGCATTCTGTGGATAGGAGGAATAGATGGGCCAAAGGGCATTCTGTGGATAGGAGGATAGATGGGCCAAAGGGCATTCTGTGGATAGGAGGATAGATGGGCCAAAGGGCATTCTGTGGATAGGAGGAATAGATGGGCCAAAGGGCATTCTGTGGATAGGAGGATAGATGGGCCAAAGGGCATTCTGTGGATAGGAGGATAGATGGGCCAAAGGGCATTCTGTGGATAGGAGGATAGATGGGCCAAAGGGCATTCTGTGGATAGGAGGAATAGATGGGCGGAAGGGCATTCTGTGGATAGGAGGATAGATGGGCCAAAGGGCATTCTGTGGATAGGAGGAATAGATGGGCGGAAGGGCATTCTGTGGATAGGAGGATAGATGGGCCAAAGGGCATTCTGTGGATAGGAGGATAGATGGGCCAAAGGGCATTCTGTGGATAGGAGGAATAGATGGGCGGAAGGGCATTCTGTGGATAGGAGGATAGATGGGCCAAAGGGCATTCTGTGAATAGGAGGATAGATGGGCCAAAGGGCATTCTGTGGATAGGAGGATAGATGGGCCAAAGGGCATTCTGTGGATAGGAGGATAGATGGGCCAAAGGGCATTCTGTGGATAGGAGGAATAGATGGGCCAAAGGGCATTCTGTGGATAGGAGGATAGATGGGCGGAAGGGCATTCTGTGGATAGGAGGATAGATGGGCCAAAGGGCATTCTGTGGATAGGAGGATAGATGGGCCAAAGGGCATTCTGTGGATAGGAGGAATAGATGGGCCAAAGGGCATTCTGTGGATAGGAGGAATAGATGGGCGGAAGGGCATTCTGTGGATAGGAGGATAGATGGGCGGAAGGGCATTCTGTGGATAGGAGGATAGATGGGCGGAAGGGCATTCTGTGGAGTTCGCTGTCACTGTGCTTCTCGAACAATATCTGTTTTACCGAGTTGAGCTCCTGGTAGTTCAGCTACGAGGCTGTGAGACATCGTCTGAGGGGCACATCACTTACCAGCAGGCGGACACAGTGTGGTGAGGGACTGAATTAACGTCTCCTCTAGAAAATTATCTGCAAAAATAAAAGGGCTCAAACCAGGGCAAGTTAGAAACCCCTGATGCAGTGTCGGGAAGCGTGGATGCTGAGTGACACCGAGAGACTGCACCAGGGCTAATGCAGCAGCAAGACAGCACTAAAATGTTCACTGGCATACTGGGATATTTGATTAAAACGTGAAAATCTTTAGAAACCATGTACACAGAAGCTGGAGGATTTAACAACATGTGACAGCTTAGTCCAGCAGCTTGAATCTGCTAATGGTCTGTCGGGGAACTGACCTGGGGCGTGCAGTGTGGGCCTGGCTACAAGCGACTGAAATGCAGATACTCTACATAAACTGCCAGGAGCTCAACTCGGTAAGACAGATATTGTGGACAGAATGTTCGAGAGGTACAGTGACAGCTGATGTGTGAATTACTGATACAACACACCAAAGGAAAGGGAGCGCATGTTCAGTGTAGAAGACTACAATTGGCTTGGGATCAGAGAGATGGCACCTAAAGATGTCACTGATACAATGCAGAGAGTTCAAGGAAGAACTCCTTGATTCCAGGGCTCAGGACTGTGATTTATTTCTTTCAGTAGAGGCGAGGAGATCGAGAGGGAACATGATCCAGGCCTGTGAAATGCTGAGAGTATAGATGGTGTCAATGTCAGCAAGTTCTCAAACCTGGTCAGTGAATAGTTCAAGCACTAGGGGGCATACAATGCCAGCTGTTTACAACAGACTGCTTTATACACGGGGAATGGTCCATTCTGATGGACTGACCATTATATTAACTGAAGGTTTGTGTGTTGCAAAGCTGAAAACAGGATTTATGCTAACAATGCGGATAACTGGCCCTACCTTACATTGTACTTTGAATCATAGAACTTTACAGCACAGAAGGAGGCCATTCGGCCCGTCGAGTCTTTAAAAGAACTATCCAATTTAGTCCCACGCCCCACCTTTTTTCCCATAACCCTGCAAATTAGTCCTCTTCAAGTACATATCCAATTGGCTTTTGATGGAATCAGCTTCCACCATCGTTCCAGTTCTTAGCAACACTGTGTGAAGAAATTTCTCCTCATTTCCACTAGTTCTATTGCCAATGATTTTAAATCTATGACCTCAGGTTACCAACCCACTTGGCAAAGGGAACCATTTCTCCCTACTTGCTCTATCAAGACCACATTATAATTCTGAATACCTAGAACAGCGAAGGTTCACAAAACAGACAGTAAGAGCTACAAAAAGGGATTGTGAGAAGAAACTTGCAAAGGAAGATCAAAACCAACACACAATATTTTTACGGTTACATTAGGAAATAGAGGATTGTCAGGAGCAATGTCGGCCCCTTAAAAACTGAAAGCGGTGATATTATCATTGATAATACGGAAATGGCGGGCGTGTTGTGTTGAGTAAGTACTGTGCGTCAGTATTTACAGTAGAGGAAGAGGATGCCAGAAATCCCAAGGAGACTAATACTGAATCGGGGACAGGGATTCAATAAAATTAATGTAAGTAAAATAACAGTAATGAAGAAAATAATGGGACTGAAGAGTGACAAATTCCCATGGCCAGATGGTTTCTATCCCAGAGTTTAAAAGGAAGTAGGTGAGACATTGCTGATGGCCAACTATAATCTTCCAGCGTTCTCTCGATTCAGGAATCGTTCCTTTAGATTGGTAAGTTGCACAAGTCACACCGCTATTTAAAAATGATGAGAGTGGGAAATCAGGAAATTATAGACCAGTTAGCCCAACATCTGTTGTGGGGAAATTACTCATGCCTATAATTAAGGATAGGGTGACTGAACACATTGACAATTTTCAGTTGATCAGAGAGAGCCAGCATGGATTTGTGAAAGGCAGGTTATGTCTGACAAACCTGATTGAATTTTTTGAGGAGGTGACTAAAGTAGTGGACAGGGGAATGGCTATGGATGTTATTTATATGGACTTCCATACTAGGATGTGCACTTGAAGTGCCGTAACCTACAGGGCTACGGATCAAGAGCTGGAAAGTGAGATTAGGTTGTATAGCTCTTTGTCGGCCAGCGCGGACACGATGGGCCGAATAGCCACCTTCCGTGCTGTAAATCTCTATGATTCTATTCCAGAAGGCATTTGATAAAGTCCCACATAAGAGACTGTTAACTAAGGTAGAAGCTCATGGAATTGAGGGCAAATTGTTGATCTGGTTAGGGAACTGTCTGAGCAGCAGTTGATGGGCAGGTACTCAAATTGGCAGGAGGTAACTAGTGGTGTCCCGCAGGAATTTGTGTTCACAGTATTTATTAACGACTAGCATAGAAAGTCCTTTATCCAGATTTGCCAATGACACATAGGATAGCACGGGATATACGACACAGAAACAGGCCATTCGGCCCAACCAGTCCATGCCGGCCTTTATGCCCCACTCCAGCCTCCTCCCGTCTTTCCTCATCTAACTCTATCGGCATAACCCTCTATTCCCTACTCCCTCATGTGATTATCTAGCCTCCCCTTAAATACATCGATACTATTCACCTCAACCCCTCCCTGTGGCAGCGAGTTCCACATTCTCACCGCTCTCTGGGTAAAGAAGTTTCTCCTGAATTCCCCATTGGGTTTCTGGGTGACGATCTTATATCGATGGCCTCTAGTTATGCTCTTCCCCACAAGTGGAAACACTGTCTCTGTATCCACTCGATCAAAACCTTTCATCATTTTAAAACCTCTATTAGGTCACCCCTCAGA
The DNA here is from genome assembly GCF_044704955.1 of Pristiophorus japonicus. Taxonomy (NCBI): domain Eukaryota; kingdom Metazoa; phylum Chordata; class Chondrichthyes; family Pristiophoridae; genus Pristiophorus; species Pristiophorus japonicus. Next base: position 23,775 of record NW_027253750.1, read on the forward strand.
CTTCTTTTTTCAAGAGAAAAGAGACCCAGCCTATTCATCCTTTCCTGATATGTAAACCCTTGCATTTCTGTATCATTCTTGTAAATCTTCCCAGCACCCTCTCCAGTGCCTCTATATCCTTTCTATAATATGGCGACCAGAACTGTACGCAGTGCTCTAAGTGTGGTCTAACCAAGGTTCTATACAGGTTTAGCATAACTTCCCTACTTTTTAATTCTATCCCTCTAGAAATAAACCCTAGTGCTGGGTTTGCTTTTTATGGCCCTGTTAACCTGTGTTGCTCTTTCAGTGATTTGTGTATTTGTATTTGTTCCTCTACCCCACCCAGACTCACACCCTCCAAGTAATAAGTGACCTCCCTATTCTTCCTACCATCTGTGGTGAACTTCATTTGCCAATTATATGCCCATTCTGCAAGTTTATTAACTCCCTCCTGTAATTTGTTGCAGTCCCCCTCAGTATTGACCATACCCCCTCCCCCACCCCCAGTTTGTGTCATTCGCAAATTTAGAAATTGTCTTTTTGATACCAAAGTCTAAATCGTTAATATAAATTGTGGAACATCACTACCCACCTTCTGCCACTGTGAAAAGTTACCCTTTACCCCTACTCTCTGCTTTCTGTCTGAGGCCAGGTAGCGATCCATTCTGGTACTTGTCCCCTGACTCTGCATTCTCTGACCTTGTTCATCAGTCTATTATGAGGTATCTTACCAAAGGCCTTTTGAAAATCTAGATCAATTACATCTGCTGCATTACCCTTGTCTACTCTCTCTGTTACCTCATCAAAAAATTCAATATGGTTGGTCAAGTAAGACTTTCCCTTCTGAAATCCATGCTGACTATTCGTTATTATATTGTTGATTTCTTGATGTTCTATTTTCTCCTTTAGTAGGGATTCCATTATTTTTCCCACCACCGATGTTAAGCTGACAGGTCTATAATTCCCTGAACAAGTTCTATCCCCCTTCTTAAATATAGGTATTACGTTAGCTACCCGCCGGTCCTCGGGCACCACACCTTGTTCTGATAAATTATTAAATATGAGCAATAATGCCTTTGCTATCTCCTCCTTAGATTCTTTTAAAAAGTGTGGATGCAATCCATCTAAGAACATAAAAACATAAGAAATAGGAGCAGGAGTAGGTCATACGGCCCCTCGAGCCTGCTCTGCCATTCAATAAAATCATGGCTGATCCGATCATGGACTCAGCTCCACTTCCCTGCTCGGTCTCCATAACCCTTTACTCCCTTATCGCTCAAAAATATATTTAATGACCCAGCCTCCACAGCTCTCTGGGGCACAGAATTCCACAGATTTACAACCCTTTTGAGAGAAGAAATTTCTCCTCAGTTTTAAATGGGCGGCCCCTTATTCTAAGACTATGTCCCTAGTTTTAGTTTCCCCTATGAGTGGAAATATCCTCTCTGCATCCACCTTATCGAGCCCCCTCATTATCATAAGTTTCAATAAGATCACCTCTCATTCTTCTGAACTCCAATGAGTAGAGGCCCAACCTACTCAACCTTTCCTCATAAGTCAACCCCCTCATCTCCAGAATCAACCCAGTGAACCTTCTCTGAACTGCCTCCAATGCAAGTATATCCTTTCTTAAATACGGAGACCAAAACTGTCACAGTATTCCAGGTGTGGTCTCACCAATACTCTGTACAGTTGTAGCAGGACTTCCCTGCTTTTATACTCTATCCCCCTTGCAATAAAGGCCAACATTCCATTTGCCTTTCTGATCACTTGCTGTACCTGCATGCTATCTTTTTGTGTTTCATACACAAGGCCCCCCAGGTCCCTCTGTACTGCAGCACTTTGCACTTTTTCTCAATTTAAATTATAATTTGCTTTTCTATTTTTTCTGCCAAAGTGGATAACCTCACATTTCCCACATTATACTCCATCTGCCAAATTTGTGCCCACTCACTTAACCTGTCTATATCCCTTTGCAGATTTTTTGTGTCCTCCTCACAATTTGCTTTCCCACCCATCTTTGTATCATCAGCAAACTTGCTTACATTACACTCGGTCCCTTCATCCAAGTCATTAATATAGATTGTAAATAGTTGAGGACCCAGCACTGATCCCTGCGGCACCCCACTAGTTACTGTTTGCTAACTGGAAAATGACCCATTTATCCCGACTCTCTGTTTTCTGTTGGATTAGTTTATTTAATATATCCCTTCTTTTTATTTTAAATGTACTTTTCTCATTACTAATCTCATCATCCAATGTCATGTCCACCTGTTCTATCTCCCTGATAAACATAAAGATCAGTGGCAATGTAGGCAGAGTAGATGGAAGCATAAAAATACAAAGGGATATCGACAGATTAAGCGAATGGGCAAAACTCTGGCAACTGGATTTCAATGTAGGCAAATGTAAGGTCATCCAGTCAGGACCTAAAAGAATAGAACAGGGTACTTTCTAAATGGTGAACAGTGGAGGTTCAAAGAGACTTGGGGGTACATAGAACATTAAATGGGGACTTGAGCACAAAAATCTAGGCTGAGACTAAAGTATAATACTGAGGGAGTGCTGCACTGTCGTAGGTGCCGTCTTTTGGATGAGGCCTGTCTGCTTTCTCAAGTGGACGTAAAAGATCCCACGGCGCTATTTCGAAGAAGAGCAGGGGAGTCTCCCCAGAGTCCAGGCCAATATTTATCTCTTAATAAAGTGTGGTGCCCAGAATTGTGCACAATACTCCCGCTGAGGTCTAACCAGTGATTTGTAAACACCTCAGCTTGAGTATTGTGTACAATACTTGATTTTACAATACTGAGAGCCTCCCAGGAAGGCAGATTTAATATGTTTCTGTGTCAGAGCATTCAGTATATAAAACAGTTGGTTATTAACTCAGGGTAATATCATGCAGGTACCCAGCAGGTAATTTTTTCGGAACTTAGGAGAAGACAGTGACTGGCAGTTGGGTGAAGACACAGTCTCTGCCCAGTGACTGGGAGTTGGGTGAAAACACAGTCGCTACCCGTGACTGGGAGTTGGGTGATGACAGGGTCCCTGCCCAGTGACTGGGAGTTGGGTGAAGACAGGGTCTCTGCCCAGTGACTGGGAGTTGGGTGAAGACACAGTCCCTGCCCAGTGACTGGGAGTTGGGTGAAGACAGGGTCCCTGCCCAGTGACTGGGAGTTGGGTGAAGACAGGGTCCCTGCCCAGTGATTGGGAGTTGGGTGAAGACAGGGTCCCTGCCCAGTGACTGGGAGTTGGGTGAAGACAGGGTCCCTGCCCAGTGACTGGGAGTTGGGTGAAGACACAGTCTCTGCCCAGTGATTGGGAGTTGGGTGAAGACACAGTCTCTGCCCAGTGACTGGGAGTTGGGTGAATGCACAGTCTCTGCCCAGTGACTGGGAGTTGGGTGAAGACACAGTCCCTGCCCAGTGACTGGGAGTTGGGTGAAGACAGGGTCTCTGCCCAGTGACTGGGAGTTGGGTGAAGACAGGGTCCCTGCCCAGTGACTGGGAGTTGGGTGAAGACACAGTCTCTGCTCAGCGACTGGGAGTTGGGTGAAGACACAGTCCCTGCCCAGTGACTGGGAGTTGGGTGAAGACAGGGTCGCTGCCCACTGACTGGGACTTGGGTGAAGACAGGGTCCCTGCCCAGTGACTGGGAGTTGGGTGAAGACAGGGTCCCTGCCCAGTGACTGGGAGTTGGGTGAAGACACAGTCTCTGCCCAGTGACTGGGAGTTGGGTGAAGACACAGTCCCTGCCCAGTGACTGGGAGTTGGGTGAAGACAGGGTCCCTGCCCAATGACTGGGAGTTGGGTGAAGACAGGGTCCCTGCCCAGTGACTTGGAGTTGGGTGAAGATAGGGTCCCTGCCCAGTGACTGGGAGTTGGGTGAATACAGGGTCCCTGCCCAGTGACTGGGAGTTGGGTGAAGACACAGTCCCTGCCCAGTGACTGGTAGTTGGGTGAAGACAGGGTCTCTGCCCAGTTACTGGGAGTTGGGTGAAGACAGGGTCCCTGCCCAGTGACTGGGAGTTGGGTGAAGACAGGGTCCCTGCCCAGTGACTGGGAGTTGGGTGAAGACACAGTCCCTGCCCAGTGACTGGGAGTTGGGTAAAGACACAGTCCCTGCCCAGTGACTGGGAGTTGGGTGAAGACACAGTCCCAGCCCAGTGACTGGGAGTTGGGAGAAGACAGGGTCCCTGCGCAGTGACTGGGAGTTGGGTGAAGACAGGGTCCCTGCCCAGTGACTTGGAGTTGGGTGAAGACACAATCCGTGCCCAGTGACTGGGAGTTGGGTAAAGACACAGTCTCTGCCCAGTGACTGGGAGTTGGGTGAAGACAGGGTCCCTGCCCAGTGACTGGGAGTTGGGTGAAGACAGGGTCCCTGCCCAGTGACTGGGAGTTGGGTGAAGACAGGGTCTCTGCCCAGTGACTGGGAGTTGGGTGAAGACACGGTCCCTGCCCAGTGACTGGGAGTTGGGTGAAGACACAGTCCCTGCCCAGTGACTGGGAGTTGGGTGAAGACACAGTCTCTGCAGAGTGACTGGGAGTTGGGTGAAGACACAGTCCCTGCCCAGTGACTGGGAGTTGGGTGAAGACACAGTCCCTGCCCAGTGACTGGGAGTTGGGTGAAGACAGGGTCTCTGCCCAGTGACTGGGAGTTGGGGGAAGACACAGTCCCTGCCCAGTGACTGGGAGTTGGGTGAAGACAGGGTCCCTGCACAGTGACTGGGAGTTGGGTGAAGACAGGGTCCCTGCCCAGTGACTGGGAGTTGGGTGAAGACACAGTCCCTGCCCAGTGACTGGGAGTTGGGTGAAGACAGGGTCCCTGCCCAGTGACTGGGAGTTGGGTGAAGACACAGACCCTGCCCAGTGACTGGGAGTTGGGTGAAGACAGGGTCCCTGCCCAGTGACTTGGAGTTGGGTGAAGACAGGGTCCCTGCCCAGTGGCTGGGAGTTTGGTGAATAATCAGTCGCTGCCCAGTGACTGGGAGTTGGGTGAAGACACAGTCCCTGCCCAGTGACTGGGAGTTGGGTGAAGACACAGTCCCTGCCCAGTGACTGGGAGTTGGGTGAAGACAGGGTCTCTGCCCAGTTACTGGGAGTTGGGTGAAGACAGGGTTCCTGCCCAGTGACTGGGAGTTGGGTGAAGACAGGGTCCCTGCCCAGTGACTGGGAGTTGGGTGAAGACACAGTCCCTGCCCAGTGACTGGGAGTTGGGTAAAGACACAGTCCCTGCCCAGTGACTGGGAGTTGGGTGAAGACACAGTCCCTGCCCAGTGACTGGGAGTTGGGAGAAGACAGGGTCCCTGCCCAGTGACTGGGAGTTGGGTGAATACAGGGTCCCTGCCCAGTGACTGTGAGTTTGGTGAAGAAACAGTCCCTGCCCAGTGACTGGGAGTTGGGTGAAGACACAGTCTCTGCCCAGTGACTGGGAGTTGGGTGAAGACACAGTCCATGCCCAGTGACTGGGAGTTGGGTGAAGACACGGTCCCTGCCCAGTGACTGGGAGTTGGGTGAAGACACAGTCCCTGCCCAGTGACTGGGAGTTGGGTGAAGACAGGGTCTCTGCCCAGTGACTGGGAGTTGGGTGAAGACACAGTCCCTGCCCAGTGACTGGGAGTTGGGTGAAGACACAGTCCCTGCCCAGTGACTGGGAGTTGGGTGAAGACAGGGTCTCTGCTCAGTGACTGGGAGTTGGGGGAAGACACAGTCCCTGCCCAGTGACTGGGAGTTGGGTGAAGACAGGGTCCCTGCACAGTGACTGGGAGTTGGGTGAAGACAGGATCTCTGCCCAGTTACTGGGAGTTGGGTAAAGACAGGGTCCCTGCCCAGTGACTGGGAGTTTGGTGAATAATCAGTCCCTGCCCAGTGACTGGGAGTTGGGTGAAGAGAGGGGCCCTGCCCAGTGACTGGGAGTTGGGTGAAGACAGGGTCCCTGCCCAGTGACTGGGAGTTGGGTAAAGACAGGGTCCCTGCCCAGTGACTGGGAGTTGGGTGAAGACACAGTCTCTGCCCAGTGACTGGGAGTTGGGTGAAGACAGGGTCCCTGCCCAGTGACTGGGAGTTGGGTGAAGACACAGTCCCTGCCCAGTGACTGGGAGTTGGGTGAAGACACAGTCCCTGCCCAGTGACTGGGAGTTGGGTGAAGACAGGGTCTCTGCCCAGTTGCTGGGAGTTGGGTGAAGACAGGGTCCCTGCCCAGTGACTGGGAGTTGGGTGAAGACAGGGTCCCCGCCCAGTGACTGGGAGTTGGGTGAAGACACAGTCCCTGCCCAGTGACTGGGAGTTGGGTAAAGACACAGTCCCTGCCCAGTGACTGGGAGTTGGGTGAAGACACAGTCCCTGCCCAGTGACTGGGAGTTGGGAGAAGACAGGGTCCCTGCCCAGTGACTGGGAGTTGGGTGAAGACAGGGTCCCTGCCCAGTGACTTGGAGTTGGGTGAAGACACAATCCGTGCCCAGTGACTGGGAGTTGGGTAAAGACACAGTCTCTGCCCAGTGACTGGGAGTTGGGTGAAGACAGGGTCCCTGCCCAGTGACTGGGAGTTGGGTGAAGACAGGGTCCCTGCCCAGTGACTGGGAGTTGGGTGAAGACAGGATCCCTGCCCAGTGACTGGGAGTTGGATGAAGACAGGGTCCCTGCCCAGTGACTGGGAGTTGGGTGATTACAGGGTCCCTGCCCAGTGACTGGGAGTTTGGTGAAGAAACAGTCCCTGCCCAGTGACTGGGAGTTGGGTGAAGACACAGTCTCTGCCCAGTGACTGGGAGTTGGGTGAAGACACAGTCCATGCCCAGTGACTGGGAGTTGGGTGAAGACGCAGTAACTGCCCAGTGACTGGGAGTTGGGTGAAGACACGGTCCCTGCCCAGTGAATGGGAGTTGGGTGAAGACACAGTCCCTGCCCAGTGACTGGGAGTTGGGTGAAGACACAGTCCCTGCCCAGTGACTGGGAGTTGGGTGAAGACAGGGTCTCTGCCCAGTGACTGGGAGTTGGGTGAAGACATGGTCCCTGCCCAGTGACTGGGAGTTGGGTGAAGACACAGTCCCTGCCCAGTGACTGGGAGTTGGGTGAAGACACAGTCTCTGCCCAGTGACTGGGAGTTGGGTGAAGACACAGTCCCTGCCCAGTGACTGGGAGTTGGGTGAAGACACAGTCCCTGCCCAGTGACTGGGAGTTGGGTGAAGACAGGGTCTCTGCCTAGTGACTGGGAGTTGGGTGAAGACAGGGTCCCTGCCCAGTGACTGGGAGTTGGGTGAAGACACAGTCCCTGCCCAGTGACTGGGAATTGGGTGAAGACAGGGTCCCTGCCCAGTGACTGGGAGTTGGGTGAAGACACAGTCTCTGCCCAGTGACTGGGAGTTGGGTAAAGACAGGGTCCCTGCCAAGTGACTGGGAGCTGGGTGAAGACACAGTCCCAGCCCAGTGACTGGGAGTTGGGTGAAGACAGGTTCCCTGCCCAGTGACTGCGAGTTGGGTGAAGACAGGGTCCCTGCCCATTGACTGGGAGTTGGGTGAAGACAGGCTCCCTGCCCAGTGACTGGGAGTTGGTGAAGACAGGGTCGCTGCCCAGTGACTGGGAGTTGGGTGAAGACAGGTTCCTTGCCCAGTGACTGGGAGTTGGGTGAAGACAGGGTCCCTGCCCAGTGACTGGGAGTTGGGTGAAGTCAGGGTCCCTGCCCAGTGACTGGGAGTTGGGGGAAGACAGGGTCCCTGCCCATTGACTGGGAGTTGGTGAAGACAGGGTCCCTGCCCAGTGACTGGGAGTTGGGTGAAGACATAGTCCCTGCCCAGTGACTGGGAGTTGGGTGAAGACACAGTTCCTGCCCAGTGACTGGGAGTTGGGTGAAGACACAGTCCGTGCCCAGTGACTGGGAGTTGGGTGAAGACACAGTCCCTGCCCAGTGACTGGGAGTTGGGTGAAGACACAGTCCCTGCCCAGTGACTGGGAGTTGGGTGAAGACACAGTCCCTGCCCAGTGACTGGGAGTTGGGTGAAGACAGGGTCTCTGCCCAGTTACTGGGAGTTGGGTGAAGACAGGGTCTCTGCCCAGTGACTGGGAGTTGGGTGAAGACAGGGTCCCTGCACTGTGACTGGGAGTTGGGTGAAGACACAGTCCCTGCCCAGTGACTGGGAGTTGGTTGAAGACACAGTCCCTGCCCAGTGACTGGGAGTTGGGTGAAGACACAGTCCCTGCCCAGTGACTGGGAGTTGGGTGAAGACACAGTCTCTGCCCAGTGACTGGGAGTTGGGTGAAGACACAGTCCCTGCCCAGTGACTGGGAGTTGGGTGAAGACACAGTCCCTGCCCAGTGACTGGGAGTTGGATGAAGACAGGGTCCCTGCCCAGTGACTGGGAGTTGGGTGAATACAGGGTCCCTGCCCAGTGACTGGGAGTTTGGTGAAGAAACAGTCCCTGCCCAGTGACTGGGAGTTGGGTGAAGACACAGTCTCTGCCCAGTGACTGGGAGTTGGGTGAAGACACAGTCCCTGCCCAGTGACTGGGAGTTGGGTGAAGACAGGGTCTCTGCCCAGTGACTGGGAGTTGGGTGAAGACACGGTCCCTGCCCAGTGACTGGGAGTTGGATGAAGACACAGTCCCTGCCCAGTGACTGGGAGTTGGGTGAAGACACAGTCTCTGCCCAGTGACTGGGAGTTGGGTGAAGACACAGTCCCTGCCCAGTGACTGGGAGTTGGGTGAAGACACAGTCCCTGCCCAGTGACTGGGAGTTGGGTGAAGACAGGGTCTCTGCCCAGTGACTGGGAGATGGGGGAAGACACAGTCCCTGCCCAGTGACTGGGAGTTGGGTGAAGACAGGGTCCCTGCACAGTGACTGGGAGTTGGGTGAAGACAGGGTCTCTGCCCAGTTACTGGGAGTTGGGTAAAGACAGGGTCCCTGCCCAGTGACTGGGAGTTTGGTGAATAATCAGTCCCTGCCCAGTGACTGGGAGTTGGGTGAAGAGAGGGTCCCTGCCCAGTGACTGGGAGTTGGGTGAAGACAGGGTCCCTGCCCAGTGACTGGGAGTTGGGTAAAGACAGGGTCCCTGCCCAGTGACTGGGAGTTGGGTGAAGACACAGTCTCTGCCCAGTGACTGGGAGTTGGGTGAAGACAGGGTCCCTGCCCAGTGACTGGGAGTTGGGTGAAGACACAGTCCCTGCCCAGTGACTGGGAGTTGGGTGAAGACACAGTCCCTGCCCAGTGACTGGGAGTTGGGTGAAGACAGGGTCTCTGCCCAGTTACTGGGAGTTGGGTGAAGACAGGGTCCCTGCCCAGTGACTGGGAGTTGGGTGAATACAGGGTCCCTGCCAAGTGACTGGGAGTTGGGTGAAGACACAGTCCCTGCCCTGTGACTGGGAGTCGGGTAAAGACACAGTCCCTGCCCAGTGACTGGGAGTTGGGTGAAGACACAGTCCCTGCCCAGTGACTGGGAGTTGGGAGAAGACAGGGTCCCTGCCCAGTGACTGGGAGTTGGGTGAAGACAGGGTCCCTGCCCAGTGACTGGGAGTTGGGTGAAGACACAATCCGTGCCCAGTGACTGGGAGTTGGGTAAAGACACAGTCTCTGCCCAGTGACTGGGAGTTGGGTGAAGACAGGGTCCCTGCCCAGTGACTGGGAGTTGGGTGAAGACAGGGTCCCTGCCCAGTGACTGGGAGTTGGGTGAAGACACAGTCCCTGCCCAGTGACTGGGAGTTGGATGAAGACAGGGTGCCTGCCCAGTGACTGGGAGTTGGGTGAATACAGGGTCCCTGCCCAGTGACTGGGAGTTTGGTGAAGAAACAGTCCCTGCCCAGTGACTGGGAGTTGGGTGAAGACACAGTCTCTGCCCAGTGACTGGGAGTTGGGTGAAGACACAGTCCATGCCCAGTGACTGGGAGTTGGGTGAAGACACAGTCCCTGCCCAGTGACTGGGAGTTGGGTGAAGACAGGGTCTCTGCCCAGTGACTGGGAGTTGGGTGAAGACATGGTCCCTGCCCAGTGACTGGGAGTTGGGTGAAGACACAGTCCCTGCCCAGTGACTGGGAGTTGGGTGAAGACACAGTCTCTGCCCAGTGACTGGGAGTTGGGTGAAGACACAGTCCCAGCCCAGTGACTGGGAGTTGGGTGAAGACACAGTCCCAGCCCAGTGACTGGGAGTTGGGTGAAGACAGGGTCTCTGCCCAGTGACTGGGAGTTGGGTGAAGACAGGGTCCCTGCCCAGTGACTGGGAGTTGGGTGAAGACACAGTCCCAGCCCAGTGACTGGGAGTTGGGTGAAGACAGGGTCCCTGCCCAGTGACTGGGAGTTGGGTGAAGACACAGTCTCTGCCCAGTGACTGGGAGTTGGGTAAAGACAGGGTCCCTGCCAAGTGACTGGGAGCTGGGTGAAGACACAGTCCCAGCCCAGTGACTGGGAGTTGGGTGAAGACAGGTTCCCTGCCCAGTGACTGCGAGTTGGGTGAAGACAGGGTCCCTGCCCATTGACTGGGAGTTGGTGAAGACAGGGTCGCTGCCCAGTGACTGGGAGTTGGGTGAAGACAGGTTCCCTGCCCAGTGACTGGGAGTTGGGTGAAGACAGGGTCCCTGCCCAGTGACTGGGAGTTGGGTGAAGTCAGGGTCCCTGCCCAGTGACTGGGAGTTGGGTGAAGACAGGGTCCCTGCCCAGTGACTGGGAGTTAGTGAAGACAGGGTCCCTGCCCAGTGACTGGGAGTTAGGTGAAGACACAGTCCCTGCCCAGTGACTGGGAGTTGGGTGAAGACACAGTTCCTGCCCAGTGACTGGGAGTTGGGTGAAGACAGGGTCCGTGCACAGTGACTGGGAGTTGGGTGAAGACAGGGTCCCTGCCCAGTGACTGGGAGTTGGGTGAAGACACAGTCCCTGCCCAGTGACTGGGAGTTGGGTGAAGACAGGGTCCCTGCCCAGTGACTGGGAGTTGGGTGAAGACACAGTCCCTGCCCAGTGCCTGGGAGTTGGGTGAAGACACAGTCTCTGCCCAGTGACTGGGAGTTGGGTAAAGACAGGGTCCCTGCCCAGTGACTAGGAGCTGGGTGAAGACACAGTCCCAGCCCAGTGACTGGGAGTTGGGTGAAGACAGGGTCCCTGCCCATTGACTGGGAGTTGGGTGAAGACAGGGTCCCTGCCCAGTGACTGGGAGTTGGGTGAAGTCAGGGTCCCTGCCCAGTGACTGGGAGTTGGGTGAAGACAGGGTCCCTGCCCAGTGACTGGGAGTTGGTGAAGACAGGGTCCCTGCCCACTGACTGGGAGTTGGGTGAAGACACAGTCCCTGCCCAGTGACTGGGAGTTGGGTGAAGACACAGTCCCTGCCCAGTGACTGGGAGTTGGGTGAAGACAGGGTCCGTGCACAGTGACTGGGAGTTGGGTGAAGACAGGGTCCCTGCCCAGTGACTGGGAGTTGGGTGAAGACACAGTCCCTGCCCAGTGACTGGGAGTTGGGTGAAGACAGGGTCCATGCCCAGTGACTGGGAGTTGGGTGAAGACACAGTCCCTGCCCAGTGACTGGGAGTTGGGTGAAGACACAGTCTCTGCCCAGTGACTGGGAGTTGGGTGAAGACAGGGTCCCTGCCCAGTGACTGGGAGTTGGTGAAGACAGGGTCGCTGCCCAGTGACTGGGAGTTGGGTGAAGACAGGTTCCCTGCCCAGTGACTGGGCGTTGGGTGAAGACAGGGGCCCTGCCCAGTGACTGGGAGTTGGTGAAGACAGGGTCCCTGCCCAGTGACTGGGAGTTGGGTGAAGACACAGTTCCTGCCCAGTGACTGGGAGTTGGGTGAAGACACAGTTCCTGCCCAGTGACTGGGAGTTGGGTGAAGACACAGTCCGTGCCCAGTGACTGGGTGTTGGGTGAAGACACAGTCCCTGCCCAGTGACTGGAAGTTGGGCGAAGACACAGTCCCTGCCCAGTGACTGGGAGTTGGGTGAAGACACAGTCCCTGCCCAGTGACTGGGAGTTGGGTGAAGACAGGGTCTCTGGCCAGTTACTGGGAGTTGGGTGAAGACAGGGTCCCTGCCCAGTGACTGGGAGTTGGGTGAAGACAGGGTCCCTGCACAGTGACTGGGAGTTGGGTGAAGACACAGTCCCCGCCCAATGACTGGGAGTTGGGTGAAGACACAGTCCCTGCCCAGTGACTGGGAGTTGGGTGAAGACACAGTCTCTGCCCAGTGACTGGGAGTTGGGTGAAGACACAGTCCCTGCCCAGTGACTGGGAGTTGGGTGAAGACACAGTCCCTGCCCAGTGACTGGGAGTTGGGTGAAGACAGGGTCGCTGCCCAGTGACTGGGAGTTGGGTGAAGACAGGGTCCCTGCCCAGTGACTGGGAGTTGGGTGAAGACAGGGTCCGTGCACAGTGACTGGGAGTTGGGTGAAGACAGGGTCCCTGCCCAGTGACTGGGAGTTGGGTGAAGACAGGGTCCCTGCCCAGTGACTGGGAGTTGGGTGAAGACAGGGTGCCCGCCCAGTGACTGGGAGTTGGGTGAAGACACAGTCCCTGCCCAGTGACTGGGAGTTGGGTAAAGACACAGTCCCTGCCCAGTGACTGGGAGTTGGGTGAAGACACAGTCCCTGCCCAGTGACTGGGAGTTGGGAGAAGACAGGGTCCCTGCCCAGTGACTGGGAGTTGGGTGAAGACAGGGTCCCTGCCCAGTGACTTGGAGTTGGGTGAAGACACAATCCGTGCCCAGTGACTGGGAGTTGGGTAAAGACACAGTCTCTGCCCAGTGACTGGGAGTTGGGTGAAGACAGGGTCCCTGCCCAGTGACTGGGAGTTGGGTGAAGACAGGGTCCCTGCCCAGTGACTGGGAGTTGGGTGAAGACAGGATCCCTGCCCAGTGACTGGGAGTTGGATGAAGACAGGGTCCCTGCCCAGTGACTGGGAGTTGGGTGATTACAGGGTCCCTGCCCAGTGACTGGGAGTTTGGTGAAGAAACAGTCCCTGCCCAGTGACTGGGAGTTGGGTGAAGACACAGTCTCTGCCCAGTGACTGGGAGTTGGGTGAAGACACAGTCCATGCCCAGTGACTGGGAGTTGGGTGAAGACGCAGTAACTGCCCAGTGACTGGGAGTTGGGTGAAGACACGGTCCCTGCCCAGTGAATGGGAGTTGGGTGAAGACACAGTCCCTGCCCAGTGACTGGGAGTTGGGTGAAGACACAGTCCCTGCCCAGTGACTGGGAGTTGGGTGAAGACAGGGTCTCTGCCCAGTGACTGGGAGTTGGGTGAAGACATGGTCCCTGCCCAGTGACTGGGAGTTGGGTGAAGACACAGTCCCTGCCCAGTGACTGGGAGTTGGGTGAAGACACAGTCTCTGCCCAGTGACTGGGAGTTGGGTGAAGACACAGTCCCTGCCCAGTGACTGGGAGTTGGGTGAAGATACAGTCCCTGCCCAGTGACTGGGAGTTGGGTGAAGACAGGGTCTCTGCCTAGTGACTGGGAGTTGGGTGAAGACAGGGTCCCTGCCCAGTGACTGGGAGTTGGGTGAAGACAGGGTCCCTGCCCAGTGACTGGGAGTTGGGTGAAGACACAGTCCCTGCCCAGTGACTGGGAGTTGGATGAAGACAGGGTGCCTGCCCAGTGACTGGGAGTTGGGTGAATACAGGGTCCCTGCCCAGTGACTGGGAGTTTGGTGAAGAAACAGTCCCTGCCCAGTGACTGGGAGTTGGGTGAAGACACAGTCTCTGCCCAGTGACTGGGAGTTGGGTGAAGACACAGTCCATGCCCAGTGACTGGGAGTTGGGTGAAGACACAGTCCCTGCCCAGTGACTGGGAGTTGGGTGAAGACAGGGTCTCTGCCCAGTGACTGGGAGTTGGGTGAAGACATGGTCCCTGCCCAGTGACTGGGAGTTGGGTGAAGACACAGTCCCTGCCCAGTGACTGGGAGTTGGGTGAAGACACAGTCTCTGCCCAGTGACTGGGAGTTGGGTGAAGACACAGTCCCAGCCCAGTGACTGGGAGTTGGGTGAAGACACAGTCCCAGCCCAGTGACTGGGAGTTGGGTGAAGACAGGGTCTCTGCCCAGTGACTGGGAGTTGGGTGAAGACAGGGTCCCTGCCCAGTGACTGGGAGTTGGGTGAAGACACAGTCCCAGCCCAGTGACTGGGAGTTGGGTGAAGACAGGGTCCCTGCCCAGTGACTGGGAGTTGGGTGAAGACACAGTCTCTGCCCAGTGACTGGGAGTTGGGTAAAGACAGGGTCCCTGCCAAGTGACTGGGAGCTGGGTGAAGACACAGTCCCAGCCCAGTGACTGGGAGTTGGGTGAAGACAGGTTCCCTGCCCAGTGACTGCGAGTTGGGTGAAGACAGGGTCCCTGCCCATTGACTGGGAGTTGGTGAAGACAGGGTCGCTGCCCAGTGACTGGGAGTTGGGTGAAGACAGGTTCCCTGCCCAGTGACTGGGAGTTGGGTGAAGACAGGGTCCCTGCCCAGTGACTGGGAGTTGGGTGAAGTCAGGGTCCCTGCCCAGTGACTGGGAGTTGGGTGAAGACAGGGTCCCTGCCCAGTGACTGGGAGTTAGTGAAGACAGGGTCCCTGCCCAGTGACTGGGAGTTAGGTGAAGACACAGTCCCTGCCCAGTGACTGGGAGTTGGGTGAAGACACAGTTCCTGCCCAGTGACTGGGAGTTGGGTGAAGACAGGGTCCGTGCACAGTGACTGGGAGTTGGGTGAAGACAGGGTCCCTGCCCAGTGACTGGGAGTTGGGTGAAGACACAGTCCCTGCCCAGTGACTGGGAGTTGGGTGAAGACAGGGTCCCTGCCCAGTGACTGGGAGTTGGGTGAAGACACAGTCCCTGCCCAGTGCCTGGGAGTTGGGTGAAGACACAGTCTCTGCCCAGTGACTGGGAGTTGGGTAAAGACAGGGTCCCTGCCCAGTGACTAGGAGCTGGGTGAAGACACAGTCCCAGCCCAGTGACTGGGAGTTGGGTGAAGACAGGGTCCCTGCCCATTGACTGGGAGTTGGGTGAAGACAGGGTCCCTGCCCAGTGACTGGGAGTTGGGTGAAGTCAGGGTCCCTGCCCAGTGACTGGGAGTTGGGTGAAGACAGGGTCCCTGCCCAGTGACTGGGAGTTGGTGAAGACAGGGTCCCTGCCCACTGACTGGGAGTTGGGTGAAGACACAGTCCCTGCCCAGTGACTGGGAGTTGGGTGAAGACACAGTCCCTGCCCAGTGACTGGGAGTTGGGTGAAGACAGGGTCCGTGCACAGTGACTGGGAGTTGGGTGAAGACAGGGTCCCTGCCCAGTGACTGGGAGTTGGGTGAAGACACAGTCCCTGCCCAGTGACTGGGAGTTGGGTGAAGACAGGGTCCATGCCCAGTGACTGGGAGTTGGGTGAAGACACAGTCCCTGCCCAGTGACTGGGAGTTGGGTGAAGACACAGTCTCTGCCCAGTGACTGGGAGTTGGGTGAAGACAGGGTCCCTGCCCAGTGACTGGGAGTTGGTGAAGACAGGGTCGCTGCCCAGTGACTGGGAGTTGGGTGAAGACAGGTTCCCTGCCCAGTGACTGGGCGTTGGGTGAAGACAGGGGCCCTGCCCAGTGACTGGGAGTTGGTGAAGACAGGGTCCCTGCCCAGTGACTGGGAGTTGGGTGAAGACACAGTTCCTGCCCAGTGACTGGGAGTTGGGTGAAGACACAGTTCCTGCCCAGTGACTGGGAGTTGGGTGAAGACACAGTCCGTGCCCAGTGACTGGGAGTTGGGTGAAGACACAGTCCCTGCCCAGTGACTGGAAGTTGGGCGAAGACACAGTCCCTGCCCAGTGACTGGGAGTTGGGTGAAGACACAGTCCCTGCCCAGTGACTGGGAGTTGGGTGAAGACAGGGTCTCTGGCCAGTTACTGGGAGTTGGGTGAAGACAGGGTCCCTGCCCAGTGACTGGGAGTTGGGTGAAGACAGGGTCCCTGCACAGTGACTGGGAGTTGGGTGAAGACACAGTCCCCGCCCAATGACTGGGAGTTGGGTGAAGACACAGTCCCTGCCCAGTGACTGGGAGTTGGGTGAAGACACAGTCTCTGCCCAGTGACTGGGAGTTGGGTGAAGACACAGTCCCTGCCCAGTGACTGGGAGTTGGGTGAAGACACAGTCCCTGCCCAGTGACTGGGAGTTGGGTGAAGACAGGGTCGCTGCCCAGTGACTGGGAGTTGGGTGAAGACAGGGTCCCTGCCCAGTGACTGGGAGTTGGGTGAAGACAGGGTCCGTGCACAGTGACTGGGAGTTGGGTGAAGACAGGGTCCCTGCCCAGTGACTGGGAGTTGGGTGAAGACAGGGTCCCTGCCCAGTGACTGGGAGTTGGGTGAAGACAGGGTGCCCGCCCAGTGACTGGGAGTTGGGTGAAGACACAGTCCCTGCCCAGTGACTGGGAGTTGGGTAAAGACACAGTCCCTGCCCAGTGACTGGGAGTTGGGTGAAGACACAGTCCCTGCCCAGTGACTGGGAGTTGGGAGAAGACAGGGTCCCTGCCCAGTGACTGGGAGTTGGGTGAAGACAGGGTCCCTGCCCAGTGACTTGGAGTTGGGTGAAGACACAATCCGTGCCCAGTGACTGGGAGTTGGGTAAAGACACAGTCTCTGCCCAGTGACTGGGAGTTGGGTGAAGACAGGGTCCCTGCCCAGTGACTGGGAGTTGGGTGAAGACAGGGTCCCTGCCCAGTGACTGGGAGTTGGGTGAAGACAGGATCCCTGCCCAGTGACTGGGAGTTGGATGAAGACAGGGTCCCTGCCCAGTGACTGGGAGTTGGGTGATTACAGGGTCCCTGCCCAGTGACTGGGAGTTTGGTGAAGAAACAGTCCCTGCCCAGTGACTGGGAGTTGGGTGAAGACACAGTCTCTGCCCAGTGACTGGGAGTTGGGTGAAGACACAGTCCATGCCCAGTGACTGGGAGTTGGGTGAAGACGCAGTAACTGCCCAGTGACTGGGAGTTGGGTGAAGACACGGTCCCTGCCCAGTGAATGGGAGTTGGGTGAAGACACAGTCCCTGCCCAGTGACTGGGAGTTGGGTGAAGACACAGTCCCTGCCCAGTGACTGGGAGTTGGGTGAAGACAGGGTCTCTGCCCAGTGACTGGGAGTTGGGTGAAGACATGGTCCCTGCCCAGTGACTGGGAGTTGGGTGAAGACACAGTCCCTGCCCAGTGACTGGGAGTTGGGTGAAGACACAGTCTCTGCCCAGTGACTGGGAGTTGGGTGAAGACACAGTCCCTGCCCAGTGACTGGGAGTTGGGTGAAGATACAGTCCCTGCCCAGTGACTGGGAGTTGGGTGAAGACAGGGTCTCTGCCTAGTGACTGGGAGTTGGGTGAAGACAGGGTCCCTGCCCAGTGACTGGGAGTTGGGTGAAGACACAGTCCCTGCCCAGTGACTGGGAATTGGGTGAAGACAGGGTCCCTGCCCAGTGACTGGGAGTTGGGTGAAGACACAGTCTCTGCCCAGTGACTGGGAGTTGGGTAAAGACAGGGTCCCTGCCAAGTGACTGGGAGCTGGGTGAAGACACAGTCCCAGCCCAGTGACTGGGAGTTGGGTGAAGACAGGTTCCCTGCCCAGTGACTGCGAGTTGGGTGAAGACAGGGTCCCTGCCCATTGACTGGGAGTTGGGTGAAGACAGGCTCCCTGCCCAGTGACTGGGAGTTGGTGAAGACAGGGTCGCTGCCCAGTGACTGGGAGTTGGGTGAAGACAGGTTCCTTGCCCAGTGACTGGGAGTTGGGTGAAGACAGGGTCCCTGCCCAGTGACTGGGAGTTGGGTGAAGTCAGGGTCCCTGCCCAGTGACTGGGAGTTGGGGGAAGACAGGGTCCCTGCCCATTGACTGGGAGTTGGTGAAGACAGGGTCCCTGCCCAGTGACTGGGAGTTGGGTGAAGACATAGTCCCTGCCCAGTGACTGGGAGTTGGGTGAAGACACAGTTCCTGCCCAGTGACTGGGAGTTGGGTGAAGACACAGTCCGTGCCCAGTGACTGGGAGTTGGGTGAAGACACAGTCCCTGCCCAGTGACTGGGAGTTGGGTGAAGACACAGTCCCTGCCCAGTGACTGGGAGTTGGGTGAAGACACAGTCCCTGCCCAGTGACTGGGAGTTGGGTGAAGACAGGGTCTCTGCCCAGTTACTGGGAGTTGGGTGAAGACAGGGTCTCTGCCCAGTGACTGGGAGTTGGGTGAAGACAGGGTCCCTGCACTGTGACTGGGAGTTGGGTGAAGACACAGTCCCTGCCCAGTGACTGGGAGTTGGGTGAAGACACAGTCCCTGCCCAGTGACTGGGAGTTGGGTGAAGACACAGTCCCTGCCCAGTGACTGGGAGTTGGGTGAAGACACAGTCTCTGCCCAGTGACTGGGAGTTGGGTGAAGACACAGTCCCTGCCCAGTGACTGGGAGTTGGGTGAAGACACAGTCCCTGCCCAGTGACTGGGAGTTGGATGAAGACAGGGTCCCTGCCCAGTGACTGGGAGTTGGGTGAATACAGGGTCCCTGCCCAGTGACTGGGAGTTTGGTGAAGAAACAGTCCCTGCCCAGTGACTGGGAGTTGGGTGAAGACACAGTCTCTGCCCAGTGACTGGGAGTTGGGTGAAGACACAGTCCCTGCCCAGTGACTGGGAGTTGGGTGAAGACAGGGTCTCTGCCCAGTGACTGGGAGTTGGGTGAAGACACGGTCCCTGCCCAGTGACTGGGAGTTGGATGAAGACACAGTCCCTGCCCAGTGACTGGGAGTTGGGTGAAGACACAGTCTCTGCCCAGTGACTGGGAGTTGGGTGAAGACACAGTCCCTGCCCAGTGACTGGGAGTTGGGTGAAGACACAGTCCCTGCCCAGTGACTGGGAGTTGGGTGAAGACAGGGTCTCTGCCCAGTGACTGGGAGATGGGGGAAGACACAGTCCCTGCCCAGTGACTGGGAGTTGGGTGAAGACAGGGTCCCTGCACAGTGACTGGGAGTTGGGTGAAGACAGGGTCTCTGCCCAGTTACTGGGAGTTGGGTAAAGACAGGGTCCCTGCCCAGTGACTGGGAGTTTGGTGAATAATCAGTCCCTGCCCAGTGACTGGGAGTTGGGTGAAGAGAGGGTCCCTGCCCAGTGACTGGGAGTTGGGTGAAGACAGGGTCCCTGCCCAGTGACTGGGAGTTGGGTAAAGACAGGGTCCCTGCCCAGTGACTGGGAGTTGGGTGAAGACACAGTCTCTGCCCAGTGACTGGGAGTTGGGTGAAGACAGGGTCCCTGCCCAGTGACTGGGAGTTGGGTGAAGACACAGTCCCTGCCCAGTGACTGGGAGTTGGGTGAAGACACAGTCCCTGCCCAGTGACTGGGAGTTGGGTGAAGACAGGGTCTCTGCCCAGTTACTGGGAGTTGGGTGAAGACAGGGTCCCTGCCCAGTGACTGGGAGTTGGGTGAATACAGGGTCCCTGCCAAGTGACTGGGAGTTGGGTGAAGACACAGTCCCTGCCCTGTGACTGGGAGTCGGGTAAAGACACAGTCCCTGCCCAGTGACTGGGAGTTGGGTGAAGACACAGTCCCTGCCCAGTGACTGGGAGTTGGGAGAAGACAGGGTCCCTGCCCAGTGACTGGGAGTTGGGTGAAGACAGGGTCCCTGCCCAGTGACTGGGAGTTGGGTGAAGACACAATCCGTGCCCAGTGACTGGGAGTTGGGTAAAGACACAGTCTCTGCCCAGTGACTGGGAGTTGGGTGAAGACAGGGTCCCTGCCCAGTGACTGGGAGTTGGGTGAAGACAGGGTCCCTGCCCAGTGACTGGGAGTTGGGTGAAGACACAGTCCCTGCCCAGTGACTGGGAGTTGGATGAAGACAGGGTGCCTGCCCAGTGACTGGGAGTTGGGTGAATACAGGGTCCCTGCCCAGTGACTGGGAGTTTGGTGAAGAAACAGTCCCTGCCCAGTGACTGGGAGTTGGGTGAAGACACAGTCTCTGCCCAGTGACTGGGAGTTGGGTGAAGACACAGTCCATGCCCAGTGACTGGGAGTTGGGTGAAGACACAGTCCCTGCCCAGTGACTGGGAGTTGGGTGAAGACAGGGTCTCTGCCCAGTGACTGGGAGTTGGGTGAAGACATGGTCCCTGCCCAGTGACTGGGAGTTGGGTGAAGACACAGTCCCTGCCCAGTGACTGGGAGTTGGGTGAAGACACAGTCTCTGCCCAGTGACTGGGAGTTGGGTGAAGACACAGTCCCAGCCCAGTGACTGGGAGTTGGGTGAAGACACAGTCCCAGCCCAGTGACTGGGAGTTGGGTGAAGACAGGGTCTCTGCCCAGTGACTGGGAGTTGGGTGAAGACAGGGTCCCTGCCCAGTGACTGGGAGTTGGGTGAAGACACAGTCCCTGCCCAGTGACTGGGAGTTGGGTGAAGACAGGGTCCCTGCCCAGTGACTGGGAGTTGGGTGAAGACACAGTCTCTGCCCAGTGACTGGGAGTTGGGTAAAGACAGGGTCCCTGCCAAGTGACTGGGAGCTGGGTGAAGACACAGTCCCAGCCCAGTGACTGGGAGTTGGGTGAAGACAGGTTCCCTGCCCAGTGACTGCGAGTTGGGTGAAGACAGGGTCCCTGCCCATTGACTGGGAGTTGGTGAAGACAGGGTCGCTGCCCAGTGACTGGGAGTTGGGTGAAGACAGGTTCCCTGCCCAGTGACTGGGAGTTGGGTGAAGACAGGGTCCCTGCCCAGTGACTGGGAGTTGGGTGAAGTCAGGGTCCCTGCCCAGTGACTGGGAGTTGGGTGAAGACAGGGTCCCTGCCCAGTGACTGGGAGTTAGTGAAGACAGGGTCCCTGCCCAGTGACTGGGAGTTAGGTGAAGACACAGTCCCTGCCCAGTGACTGGGAGTTGGGTGAAGACACAGTTCCTGCCCAGTGACTGGGAGTTGGGTGAAGACAGGGTCCGTGCACAGTGACTGGGAGTTGGGTGAAGACAGGGTCCCTGCCCAGTGACTGGGAGTTGGGTGAAGACACAGTCCCTGCCCAGTGACTGGGAGTTGGGTGAAGACAGGGTCCCTGCCCAGTGACTGGGAGTTGGGTGAAGACACAGTCCCTGCCCAGTGACTGGGAGTTGGGTGAAGACACAGTCTCTGCCCAGTGACTGGGAGTTGGGTGAAGACAGGGTCCCTGCCCAGTGACTGGGAGTTGGTGAAGACAGGGTCGCTGCCCAGTGACTGGGAGTTGGGTGAAGACAGGTTCCCTGCCCAGTGACTGGGAGTTGGGTGAAGACAGGGTCCCTGCCCAGTGACTGGGAGTTGGGTGAAGTCAGGGTCCCTGCCCAGTGACTGGGCGTTGGGTGAAGACAGGGGCCCTGCCCAGTGACTGGGAGTTGGTGAAGACAGGGTCCCTGCCCAGTGACTGGGAGTTGGGTGAAGACACAGTTCCTGCCCAGTGACTGGGAGTTGGGTGAAGACACAGTTCCTGCCCAGTGACTGGGAGTTGGGTGAAGACACAGTCCGTGCCCAGTGACTGGGAGTTGGGTGAAGACACAGTCCCTGCCCAGTGACTGGAAGTTGGGTGAAGACACAGTCCCTGCCCAGTGACTGGGAGTTGGGTGAAGACAGGGTCCCTGCCCAGTGACTGGGAGTTGGGTGAAGACACAGTCCCTGCCCAGTGACTGGGAGTTGGGTGAAGACACAGTCTCTGCCCAGTGACTGGGAGTTGGGTGAAGACAGGGTCCCTGCCCAGTGACTGGGAGTTGGTGAAGACAGGGTCGCTGCCCAGTGACTGGGAGTTGGGTGAAGACAGGTTCCCTGCCCAGTGACTGGGAGTTGGGTGAAGACAGGGTCCCTGCCCAGTGACTGGGAGTTGGGTGAAGTCAGGGTCCCTGCCCAGTGACTGGGCGTTGGGTGAAGACACAGTCCCTGCCCAGTGACTGGGAGTTGGGTGAAGACAGGGTCGCTGCCCAGTGACTGGGAGTTGGGTGAAGACAGGGTCCCTGCCCAGTGACTGGGAGTTGGGTGAAGACAGGGTCCCTGCCCAATGACTGGGATTTGGGTGAAGACACAGTCTCTGCCCAGTGACTGGGAGTTGGGTGAAGACAGGGTCCCTGCCCAGTGACTGGGAGTTGGGTGAAGACACAGTCCCTGCCCAGTGACTGGGAGTTGGGTGAAGACACAGTCCCTGCCCAGTGACTGAGAGTTGGGTGAAGACAGGGTCTCTGCCCAGTTACTGGGAGTTGGGTGAAGACAGGGTCCCTGCCCAGTGACTGGGAGTTGGGTGAAGACACAGTCCCTGCCCAGTGACTGGGAGTTGGGTGAAGACACAGTCCCTGCCCAGTGACTGGGAGTTGGGTGAAGACAGGGTCTCTGCCCAGTTACTGGGAGTTGGGTGAAGACAGGGTCCCTGCCCTGTGACTGGGAGTCGGGTAAAGACACAGTCCCTGCCCAGTGACTGGGAGTTGGGTGAAGACACAGTCCCTGCCCAGTGACTGGGAGTTGGGAGAAGACAGGGTCCCTGCCCAGTGACTGGGAGTTGGGTGAAGACAGGGTCCCTGCCCAGTGACTGGGAGTTGGGTGAAGACACAATCCGTGCCCAGTGACTGGGAGTTGGGTAAAGACACAGTCTCTGCCCAGTGACTGGGAGTTGGGTGAAGACAGGGTCCCTGCCCAGTGACTGGGAGTTGGGTGAAGACAGGGTCCCTGCCCAGTGACTGGGAGTTGGGTGAAGACACAGTCCCTGCCCAGTGACTGGGAGTTGGATGAAGACAGGGTGCCTGCCCAGTGACTGGGAGTTGGGTGAATACAGGGTCCCTGCCCAGTGACTGGGAGTTTGGTGAAGAAACAGTCCCTGCCCAGTGACTGGGAGTTGGGTGAAGACACAGTCTCTGCCCAGTGACTGGGAGTTGGGTGAAGACACAGTCCATGCCCAGTGACTGGGAGTTGGGTGAAGACACAGTCCCTGCCCAGTGACTGGGAGTTGGGTGAAGACAGGGTCTCTGCCCAGTGACTGGGAGTTGGGTGAAGACATGGTCCCTGCCCAGTGACTGGGAGTTGGGTGAAGACACAGTCCCTGCCCAGTGACTGGGAGTTGGGTGAAGACACAGTCTCTGCCCAGTGACTGGGAGTTGGGTGAAGACACGGTCCCAGCCCAGTGACTGGGAGTTGGGTGAAGACACAGTCCCAGCCCAGTGACTGGGAGTTGGGTGAAGACAGGGTCTCTGCCCAGTGACTGGGAGTTGGGTGAAGACAGGGTCCCTGCCCAGTGACTGGGAGTTGGGTGAAGACACAGTCCCTGCCCAGTGACTGGGAGTTGGGTGAAGACAGGGTCCCTGCCCAGTGACTGGGAGTTGGGTGAAGACACAGTCTCTGCCCAGTGACTGGGAGTTGGGTAAAGACAGGGTCCCTGCCAAGTGACTGGGAGCTGGGTGAAGACACAGTCCCAGCCCAGTGACTGGGAGTTGGGTGAAGACAGGTTCCCTGCCCAGTGACTGCGAGTTGGGTGAAGACAGGGTCCCTGCCCATTGACTGGGAGTTGGTGAAGACAGGGTCGCTGCCCAGTGACTGGGAGTTGGGTGAAGACAGGTTCCCTGCCCAGTGACTGGGAGTTGGGTGAAGACAGGGTCCCTGCCCAGTGACTGGGAGTTGGGTGAAGTCAGGGTCCCTGCCCAGTGACTGGGAGTTGGGTGAAGACAGGGTCCCTGCCCAGTGACTGGGAGTTAGTGAAGACAGGGTCCCTGCCCAGTGACTGGGAGTTAGGTGAAGACACAGTCCCTGCCCAGTGACTGGGAGTTGGGTGAAGACACAGTTCCTGCCCAGTGACTGGGAGTTGGGTGAAGACAGGGTCCGTGCACAGTGACTGGGAGTTGGGTGAAGACAGGGTCCCTGCCCAGTGACTGGGAGTTGGGTGAAGACACAGTCCCTGCCCAGTGACTGGGAGTTGGGTGAAGACAGGGTCCCTGCCCAGTGACTGGGAGTTGGGTGAAGACACAGTCCCTGCCCAGTGCCTGGGAGTTGGGTGAAGACACAGTCTCTGCCCAGTGACTGGGAGTTGGGTAAAGACAGGGTCCCTGCCCAGTGACTAGGAGCTGGGTGAAGACACAGTCCCAGCCCAGTGACTGGGAGTTGGGTGAAGACAGGGTCCCTGCCCATTGACTGGGAGTTGGGTGAAGACAGGGTCCCTGCCCAGTGACTGGGAGTTGGGTGAAGTCAGGGTCCCTGCCCAGTGACTGGGAGTTGGGTGAAGACAGGGTCCCTGCCCAGTGACTGGGAGTTGGTGAAGACAGGGTCCCTGCCCACTGACTGGGAGTTGGGTGAAGACACAGTCCCTGCCCAGTGACTGGGAGTTGGGTGAAGACACAGTCCCTGCCCAGTGACTGGGAGTTGGGTGAAGACAGGGTCCGTGCACAGTGACTGGGAGTTGGGTGAAGACAGGGTCCCTGCCCAGTGACTGGGAGTTGGGTGAAGACACAGTCCCTGCCCAGTGACTGGGAGTTGAGTGAAGACAGGGTCCCTGCCCAGTGACTGGGAGTTGGGTGAAGACACAGTCCCTGCCCAGTGACTGGGAGTTGGGTGAAGACACAGTCTCTGCCCAGTGACTGGGAGTTGGGTGAAGACAGGGTCCCTGCCCAGTGACTGGGAGTTGGTGAAGACAGGGTCGCTGCCCAGTGACTGGGAGTTGGGTGAAGACAGGTTCCCTGCCCAGTGACTGGGAGTTGGGTGAAGACAGGGTCCCTGCCCAGTGACTGGGAGTTGGGTGAAGTCAGGGTCCCTGCCCAGTGACTGGGCGTTGGGTGAAGACAGGGGCCCTGCCCAGTGACTGGGAGTTGGTGAAGACAGGGTCCCTGCCCAGTGACTGGGAGTTGGGTGAAGACACAGTTCCTGCCCAGTGACTGGGAGTTGGGTGAAGACACAGTTCCTGCCCAGTGACTGGGAGTTGGGTGAAGACACAGTCCGTGCCCAGTGACTGGGAGTTGGGTGAAGACACAGTCCCTGCCCAGTGACTGGAAGTTGGGTGAAGACACAGTCCCTGCCCAGTGACTGGGAGTTGGGTGAAGACACAGTCCCTGCCCAGTGACTGGGAGTTGGGTGAAGACACAGTTCCTGCCCAGTGACTGGGAGTTGGGTGAAGACAGGGTCCGTGCACAGTGACTGGGAGTTGGGTGAAAACAGGGTCCCTGCCCAGTGACTGGGAGTTGGGTGAAGACACAGTCCCTGCCCAGTGACTGGGAGTTGGGTGAAGACAGGGTCCCTGCCCAGTGACTGGGAGTTGGGTGAAGACACAGTCCCTGCCCAGTGACTGGGAGTTGGGTGAAGACACAGTCTCTGCCCAGTGACTGGGAGTTGGGTGAAGACAGGGTCCCTGCCCAGTGACTGGGAGTTGGTGAAGACAGGGTCGCTGCCCAGTGACTGGGAGTTGGGTGAAGACAGGTTCCCTGCCCAGTGACTGGGAGTTGGGTGAAGACAGGGTCCCTGCCCAGTGACTGGGAGTTGGGTGAAGTCAGGGTCCCTGCCCAGTGACTGGGCGTTGGGTGAAGACAGGGGCCCTGCCCAGTGACTGGGAGTTGGTGAAGACAGGGTCCCTGCCCAGTGACTGGGAGTTGGGTGAAGACACAGTTCCTGCCCAGTGACTGGGAGTTGGGTGAAGACACAGTTCCTGCCCAGTGACTGGGAGTTGGGTGAAGACACAGTCCGTGCCCAGTGACTGGGAGTTGGGTGAAGACACAGTCCCTGCCCAGTGACTGGAAGTTGGGTGAAGACACAGTCCCTGCCCAGTGACTGGGAGTTGGGTGAAGACAGGGTCCCTGCCCAGTGACTGGGAGTTGGGTGAAGACACAGTCCCTGCCCAGTGACTGGGAGTTGGGTGAAGACACAGTCTCTGCCCAGTGACTGGGAGTTGGGTGAAGACAGGGTCCCTGCCCAGTGACTGGGAGTTGGTGAAGACAGGGTCGCTGCCCAGTGACTGGGAGTTGGGTGAAGACAGGTTCCCTGCCCAGTGACTGGGAGTTGGGTGAAGACAGGGTCCCTGCCCAGTGACTGGGAGTTGGGTGAAGTCAGGGTCCCTGCCCAGTGACTGGGCGTTGGGTGAAGACACAGTCCCTGCCCAGTGACTGGGAGTTGGGTGAAGACAGGGTCGCTGCCCAGTGACTGGGAGTTGGGTGAAGACAGGGTCCCTGCCCAGTGACTGGGAGTTGGGTGAAGACAGGGTCCCTGCCCAATGACTGGGATTTGGGTGAAGACACAGTCTCTGCCCAGTGACTGGGAGTTGGGTGAAGACAGGGTCCCTGCCCAGTGACTGGGAGTTGGGTGAAGACACAGTCCCTGCCCAGTGACTGGGAGTTGGGTGAAGACACAGTCCCTGCCCAGTGACTGAGAGTTGGGTGAAGACAGGGTCTCTGCCCAGTTACTGGGAGTTGGGTGAAGACAGGGTCCCTGCCCAGTGACTGGGAGTTGGGTGAAGACACAGTCCCTGCCCAGTGACTGGGAGTTGGGTGAAGACACAGTCCCTGCCCAGTGACTGGGAGTTGGGTGAAGACAGGGTCTCTGCCCAGTTACTGGGAGTTGGGTGAAGACAGGGTCCCTGCCCTGTGACTGGGAGTCGGGTAAAGACACAGTCCCTGCCCAGTGACTGGGAGTTGGGTGAAGACACAGTCCCTGCCCAGTGACTGGGAGTTGGGAGAAGACAGGGTCCCTGCCCAGTGACTGGGAGTTGGGTGAAGACAGGGTCCCTGCCCAGTGACTGGGAGTTGGGTGAAGACACAATCCGTGCCCAGTGACTGGGAGTTGGGTAAAGACACAGTCTCTGCCCAGTGACTGGGAGTTGGGTGAAGACAGGGTCCCTGCCCAGTGACTGGGAGTTGGGTGAAGACAGGGTCCCTGCCCAGTGACTGGGAGTTGGGTGAAGACACAGTCCCTGCCCAGTGACTGGGAGTTGGATGAAGACAGGGTGCCTGCCCAGTGACTGGGAGTTGGGTGAATACAGGGTCCCTGCCCAGTGACTGGGAGTTTGGTGAAGAAACAGTCCCTGCCCAGTGACTGGGAGTTGGGTGAAGACACAGTCTCTGCCCAGTGACTGGGAGTTGGGTGAAGACACAGTCCATGCCCAGTGACTGGGAGTTGGGTGAAGACACAGTCCCTGCCCAGTGACTGGGAGTTGGGTGAAGACAGGGTCTCTGCCCAGTGACTGGGAGTTGGGTGAAGACATGGTCCCTGCCCAGTGACTGGGAGTTGGGTGAAGACACAGTCCCTGCCCAGTGACTGGGAGTTGGGTGAAGACACAGTCTCTGCCCAGTGACTGGGAGTTGGGTGAAGACACAGTCCCAGCCCAGTGACTGGGAGTTGGGTGAAGACACAGTCCCAGCCCAGTGACTGGGAGTTGGGTGAAGACAGGGTCTCTGCCCAGTGACTGGGAGTTGGGTGAAGACAGGGTCCCTGCCCAGTGACTGGGAGTTGGGTGAAGACACAGTCCCTGCCCAGTGACTGGGAGTTGGGTGAAGACAGGGTCCCTGCCCAGTGACTGGGAGTTGGGTGAAGACACAGTCTCTGCCCAGTGACTGGGAGTTGGGTAAAGACAGGGTCCCTGCCAAGTGACTGGGAGCTGGGTGAAGACACAGTCCCAGCCCAGTGACTGGGAGTTGGGTGAAGACAGGTTCCCTGCCCAGTGACTGCGAGTTGGGTGAAGACAGGGTCCCTGCCCATTGACTGGGAGTTGGTGAAGACAGGGTCGCTGCCCAGTGACTGGGAGTTGGGTGAAGACAGGTTCCCTGCCCAGTGACTGGGAGTTGGGTGAAGACAGGGTCCCTGCCCAGTGACTGGGAGTTGGGTGAAGTCAGGGTCCCTGCCCAGTGACTGGGAGTTGGGTGAAGACAGGGTCCCTGCCCAGTGACTGGGAGTTAGTGAAGACAGGGTCCCTGCCCAGTGACTGGGAGTTAGGTGAAGACACAGTCCCTGCCCAGTGACTGGGAGTTGGGTGAAGACACAGTTCCTGCCCAGTGACTGGGAGTTGGGTGAAGACAGGGTCCGTGCACAGTGACTGGGAGTTGGGTGAAGACAGGGTCCCTGCCCAGTGACTGGGAGTTGGGTGAAGACACAGTCCCTGCCCAGTGACTGGGAGTTGGGTGAAGACAGGGTCCCTGCCCAGTGACTGGGAGTTGGGTGAAGACACAGTCCCTGCCCAGTGCCTGGGAGTTGGGTGAAGACACAGTCTCTGCCCAGTGACTGGGAGTTGGGTAAAGACAGGGTCCCTGCCCAGTGACTAGGAGCTGGGTGAAGACACAGTCCCAGCCCAGTGACTGGGAGTTGGGTGAAGACAGGGTCCCTGCCCATTGACTGGGAGTTGGGTGAAGACAGGGTCCCTGCCCAGTGACTGGGAGTTGGGTGAAGTCAGGGTCCCTGCCCAGTGACTGGGAGTTGGGTGAAGACAGGGTCCCTGCCCAGTGACTGGGAGTTGGTGAAGACAGGGTCCCTGCCCACTGACTGGGAGTTGGGTGAAGACACAGTCCCTGCCCAGTGACTGGGAGTTGGGTGAAGACACAGTCCCTGCCCAGTGACTGGGAGTTGGGTGAAGACAGGGTCCGTGCACAGTGACTGGGAGTTGGGTGAAGACAGGGTCCCTGCCCAGTGACTGGGAGTTGGGTGAAGACACAGTCCCTGCCCAGTGACTGGGAGTTGGGTGAAGACAGGGTCCCTGCCCAGTGACTGGGAGTTGGGTGAAGACACAGTCCCTGCCCAGTGACTGGGAGTTGGGTGAAGACACAGTCTCTGCCCAGTGACTGGGAGTTGGGTGAAGACAGGGTCCCTGCCCAGTGACTGGGAGTTGGTGAAGACAGGGTCGCTGCCCAGTGACTGGGAGTTGGGTGAAGACAGGTTCCCTGCCCAGTGACTGGGAGTTGGGTGAAGACAGGGTCCCTGCCCAGTGACTGGGAGTTGGGTGAAGTCAGGGTCCCTGCCCAGTGACTGGGCGTTGGGTGAAGACAGGGGCCCTGCCCAGTGACTGGGAGTTGGTGAAGACAGGGTCCCTGCCCAGTGACTGGGAGTTGGGTGAAGACACAGTTCCTGCCCAGTGACTGGGAGTTGGGTGAAGACACAGTTCCTGCCCAGTGACTGGGAGTTGGGTGAAGACACAGTCCGTGCCCAGTGACTGGGAGTTGGGTGAAGACACAGTCCCTGCCCAGTGACTGGAAGTTGGGTGAAGACACAGTCCCTGCCCAGTGACTGGGAGTTGGGTGAAGACACAGTCCCTGCCCAGTGACTGGGAGTTGGGTGAAGACACAGTTCCTGCCCAGTGACTGGGAGTTGGGTGAAGACAGGGTCCGTGCACAGTGACTGGGAGTTGGGTGAAAACAGGGTCCCTGCCCAGTGACTGGGAGTTGGGTGAAGACACAGTCCCTGCCCAGTGACTGGGAGTTGGGTGAAGACAGGGTCCCTGCCCAGTGACTGGGAGTTGGGTGAAGACACAGTCCCTGCCCAGTGACTGGGAGTTGGGTGAAGACACAGTCTCTGCCCAGTGACTGGGAGTTGGGTGAAGACAGGGTCCCTGCCCAGTGACTGGGAGTTGGTGAAGACAGGGTCGCTGCCCAGTGACTGGGAGTTGGGTGAAGACAGGTTCCCTGCCCAGTGACTGGGAGTTGGGTGAAGACAGGGTCCCTGCCCAGTGACTGGGAGTTGGGTGAAGTCAGGGTCCCTGCCCAGTGACTGGGCGTTGGGTGAAGACAGGGGCCCTGCCCAGTGACTGGGAGTTGGTGAAGACAGGGTCCCTGCCCAGTGACTGGGAGTTGGGTGAAGACACAGTTCCTGCCCAGTGACTGGGAGTTGGGTGAAGACACAGTTCCTGCCCAGTGACTGGGAGTTGGGTGAAGACACAGTCCGTGCCCAGTGACTGGGAGTTGGGTGAAGACACAGTCCCTGCCCAGTGACTGGAAGTTGGGTGAAGACACAGTCCCTGCCCAGTGACTGGGAGTTGGGTGAAGACAGGGTCCCTGCCCAGTGACTGGGAGTTGGGTGAAGACACAGTCCCTGCCCAGTGACTGGGAGTTGGGTGAAGACACAGTCTCTGCCCAGTGACTGGGAGTTGGGTGAAGACAGGGTCCCTGCCCAGTGACTGGGAGTTGGTGAAGACAGGGTCGCTGCCCAGTGACTGGGAGTTGGGTGAAGACAGGTTCCCTGCCCAGTGACTGGGAGTTGGGTGAAGACAGGGTCCCTGCCCAGTGACTGGGAGTTGGGTGAAGTCAGGGTCCCTGCCCAGTGACTGGGCGTTGGGTGAAGACACAGTCCCTGCCCAGTGACTGGGAGTTGGGTGAAGACAGGGTCGCTGCCCAGTGACTGGGAGTTGGGTGAAGACAGGGTCCCTGCCCAGTGACTGGGAGTTGGGTGAAGACAGGGTCCCTGCCCAATGACTGGGATTTGGGTGAAGACACAGTCTCTGCCCAGTGACTGGGAGTTGGGTGAAGACAGGGTCCCTGCCCAGTGACTGGGAGTTGGGTGAAGACACAGTCCCTGCCCAGTGACTGGGAGTTGGGTGAAGACACAGTCCCTGCCCAGTGACTGAGAGTTGGGTGAAGACAGGGTCTCTGCCCAGTTACTGGGAGTTGGGTGAAGACAGGGTCCCTGCCCAGTGACTGGGAGTTGGGTGAAGACACAGTCCCTGCCCAGTGACTGGGAGTTGGGTGAAGACACAGTCCCTGCCCAGTGACTGGGAGTTGGGTGAAGACAGGGTCTCTGCCCAGTTACTGGGAGTTGGGTGAAGACAGGGTCCCTGCCCTGTGACTGGGAGTCGGGTAAAGACACAGTCCCTGCCCAGTGACTGGGAGTTGGGTGAAGACACAGTCCCTGCCCAGTGACTGGGAGTTGGGAGAAGACAGGGTCCCTGCCCAGTGACTGGGAGTTGGGTGAAGACAGGGTCCCTGCCCAGTGACTGGGAGTTGGGTGAAGACACAATCCGTGCCCAGTGACTGGGAGTTGGGTAAAGACACAGTCTCTGCCCAGTGACTGGGAGTTGGGTGAAGACAGGGTCCCTGCCCAGTGACTGGGAGTTGGGTGAAGACAGGGTCCCTGCCCAGTGACTGGGAGTTGGGTGAAGACACAGTCCCTGCCCAGTGACTGGGAGTTGGATGAAGACAGGGTGCCTGCCCAGTGACTGGGAGTTGGGTGAATACAGGGTCCCTGCCCAGTGACTGGGAGTTTGGTGAAGAAACAGTCCCTGCCCAGTGACTGGGAGTTGGGTGAAGACACAGTCTCTGCCCAGTGACTGGGAGTTGGGTGAAGACACAGTCCATGCCCAGTGACTGGGAGTTGGGTGAAGACACAGTCCCTGCCCAGTGACTGGGAGTTGGGTGAAGACAGGGTCTCTGCCCAGTGACTGGGAGTTGGGTGAAGACATGGTCCCTGCCCAGTGACTGGGAGTTGGGTGAAGACACAGTCCCTGCCCAGTGACTGGGAGTTGGGTGAAGACACAGTCTCTGCCCAGTGACTGGGAGTTGGGTGAAGACACAGTCCCAGCCCAGTGACTGGGAGTTGGGTGAAGACACAGTCCCAGCCCAGTGACTGGGAGTTGGGTGAAGACAGGGTCTCTGCCCAGTGACTGGGAGTTGGGTGAAGACAGGGTCCCTGCCCAGTGACTGGGAGTTGGGTGAAGACACAGTCCCTGCCCAGTGACTGGGAGTTGGGTGAAGACAGGGTCCCTG
The DNA here is from genome assembly GCF_044704955.1 of Pristiophorus japonicus. Lineage (NCBI taxonomy): Eukaryota > Metazoa > Chordata > Chondrichthyes > Pristiophoridae > Pristiophorus > Pristiophorus japonicus. The sequence goes on from NW_027253750.1 coordinate 55,297, forward strand.
CCCAGTGACTGGGAGTTGGGTGAAGACACAGTCTCTGCCCAGTGACTGGGAGTTGGGTAAAGACAGGGTCCCTGCCAAGTGACTGGGAGCTGGGTGAAGACACAGTCCCAGCCCAGTGACTGGGAGTTGGGTGAAGACAGGTTCCCTGCCCAGTGACTGCGAGTTGGGTGAAGACAGGGTCCCTGCCCATTGACTGGGAGTTGGTGAAGACAGGGTCGCTGCCCAGTGACTGGGAGTTGGGTGAAGACAGGTTCCCTGCCCAGTGACTGGGAGTTGGGTGAAGACAGGGTCCCTGCCCAGTGACTGGGAGTTGGGTGAAGTCAGGGTCCCTGCCCAGTGACTGGGAGTTGGGTGAAGACAGGGTCCCTGCCCAGTGACTGGGAGTTAGTGAAGACAGGGTCCCTGCCCAGTGACTGGGAGTTAGGTGAAGACACAGTCCCTGCCCAGTGACTGGGAGTTGGGTGAAGACACAGTTCCTGCCCAGTGACTGGGAGTTGGGTGAAGACAGGGTCCGTGCACAGTGACTGGGAGTTGGGTGAAGACAGGGTCCCTGCCCAGTGACTGGGAGTTGGGTGAAGACACAGTCCCTGCCCAGTGACTGGGAGTTGGGTGAAGACAGGGTCCCTGCCCAGTGACTGGGAGTTGGGTGAAGACACAGTCCCTGCCCAGTGCCTGGGAGTTGGGTGAAGACACAGTCTCTGCCCAGTGACTGGGAGTTGGGTAAAGACAGGGTCCCTGCCCAGTGACTAGGAGCTGGGTGAAGACACAGTCCCAGCCCAGTGACTGGGAGTTGGGTGAAGACAGGGTCCCTGCCCATTGACTGGGAGTTGGGTGAAGACAGGGTCCCTGCCCAGTGACTGGGAGTTGGGTGAAGTCAGGGTCCCTGCCCAGTGACTGGGAGTTGGGTGAAGACAGGGTCCCTGCCCAGTGACTGGGAGTTGGTGAAGACAGGGTCCCTGCCCACTGACTGGGAGTTGGGTGAAGACACAGTCCCTGCCCAGTGACTGGGAGTTGGGTGAAGACACAGTCCCTGCCCAGTGACTGGGAGTTGGGTGAAGACAGGGTCCGTGCACAGTGACTGGGAGTTGGGTGAAGACAGGGTCCCTGCCCAGTGACTGGGAGTTGGGTGAAGACACAGTCCCTGCCCAGTGACTGGGAGTTGGGTGAAGACAGGGTCCCTGCCCAGTGACTGGGAGTTGGGTGAAGACACAGTCCCTGCCCAGTGACTGGGAGTTGGGTGAAGACACAGTCTCTGCCCAGTGACTGGGAGTTGGGTGAAGACAGGGTCCCTGCCCAGTGACTGGGAGTTGGTGAAGACAGGGTCGCTGCCCAGTGACTGGGAGTTGGGTGAAGACAGGTTCCCTGCCCAGTGACTGGGAGTTGGGTGAAGACAGGGTCCCTGCCCAGTGACTGGGAGTTGGGTGAAGTCAGGGTCCCTGCCCAGTGACTGGGCGTTGGGTGAAGACAGGGGCCCTGCCCAGTGACTGGGAGTTGGTGAAGACAGGGTCCCTGCCCAGTGACTGGGAGTTGGGTGAAGACACAGTTCCTGCCCAGTGACTGGGAGTTGGGTGAAGACACAGTTCCTGCCCAGTGACTGGGAGTTGGGTGAAGACACAGTCCGTGCCCAGTGACTGGGAGTTGGGTGAAGACACAGTCCCTGCCCAGTGACTGGAAGTTGGGTGAAGACACAGTCCCTGCCCAGTGACTGGGAGTTGGGTGAAGACACAGTCCCTGCCCAGTGACTGGGAGTTGGGTGAAGACAGGGTCTCTGGCCAGTTACTGGGAGTTGGGTGAAGACAGGGTCCCTGCCCAGTGACTGGGAGTTGGGTGAAGACAGGGTCCCTGCACAGTGACTGGGAGTTGGGTGAAGACACAGTCCCCGCCCAATGACTGGGAGTTGGGTGAAGACACAGTCCCTGCCCAGTGACTGGGAGTTGGGTGAAGACACAGTCTCTGCCCAGTGACTGGGAGTTGGGTGAAGACACAGTCCCTGCCCAGTGACTGGGAGTTGGGTGAAGACACAGTCCCTGCCCAGTGACTGGGAGTTGGGTGAAGACAGGGTCGCTGCCCAGTGACTGGGAGTTGGGTGAAGACAGGGTCCCTGCCCAGTGACTGGGAGTTGGGTGAAGACAGGGTCCCTGCCCAATGACTGGGATTTGGGTGAAGACACAGTCTCTGCCCAGTGACTGGGAGTTGGGTGAAGACAGGGTCCCTGCCCAGTGACTGGGAGTTGGGTGAAGACACAGTCCCTGCCCAGTGACTGGGAGTTGGGTGAAGACACAGTCCCTGCCCAGTGACTGAGAGTTGGGTGAAGACAGGGTCTCTGCCCAGTTACTGGGAGTTGGGTGAAGACAGGGTCCCTGCCCAGTGACTGGGAGTTGGGTGAAGACAGGTTCCCTGCCCAGTGACTGGGAGTTGGGTGAAGACACAGTCCCTGCCCAGTGACTGGGAGTTGGGTAAAGACACAGTCCCTGCCCAGTGACTGGGAGTTGGGTGAAGACACAGTCCCTGCCCAGTGACTGGGAGTTGGGAGAAGACAGGGTCCCTGCCCAGTGACTGGGAGTTGGGTGAAGACAGGGTCCCTGCCCAGTGACTTGGAGTTGGGTGAAGACACAATCCGTGCCCAGTGACTGGGAGTTGGGTAAAGACACAGTCTCTGCCCAGTGACTGGGAGTTGGGTGAAGACAGGGTCCCTGCCCAGTGATTGGGAGTTGGGTGAAGACAGGGTCCCTGCCCAGTGACTGGGAGTTGGGTGAAGACAGGGTCCCTGCCCAGTGACTGGGAGTTGGATGAAGACAGCGTCCCTGCCCAGTGACTGGGAGTTGGGTGAATACAGGGTCCCTGCCCAGTGACTGGGAGTTTGGTGAAGAAACAGTCCCTGCCCAGTGACTGGGAGTTGGGTGAAGACACAGTCTCTGCCCAGTGACTGGGAGTTGGGTGAAGACACAGTCCATGCCCAGTGACTGGGAGTTGGGTGAAGACGCAGTAACTGCCCAGTGACTGGGAGTTGGGTGAAGACACGGTCCCTGCCCAGTGACTGGGAGTTGGGTGAAGACATAGTCCCTGCCCAGTGACTGGGAGTTCGGTGAAGACACAGTCCCTGCCCAGCGACTGGGAGTTGGGTGAAGTCAGGGTCTCTGTCCAGTGACTGGGAGTTGGGTGAAGACACGGTCCCTGCCCAGTGACTGGGAGTTGGGTGAAGACACAGTCCCTGCCCAGTGACTGGGAGTTGGGTGAAGACACAGTCTCTGCCCAGTGACTGGGAGTTGGGTGAAGACAGGGTTGCTGCCCAGTGACTGGGAGTTGGTGAAGACAGGGCCGCTGCCCAGTGACTGGGAGTTGGGTGAAGACAGGTTCCTTGCCCAGTGACTGGGAGTTGGGTGAAGACAGGGTCCCTGCCCAGTGACTGGGAGTTGGGTGAAGTCAGGGTCCCTGCCCAGTGACGGGGAGTTGGGTGAAGACAGGGTCCCTGCCCAGTGACTGGGAGTTGGTGAAGACAGGGTCCCTGCCCAGTGACTGGGAGTTGGGTGAAGACACAGTTCCTGCCCAGTGACTGGGAGTTGGGTGAAGACACAGTTCCTGCCCAGTGACTGGGAGTTGGGTGAAGACACAGTCAGTGCCCAGTGACTGGGAGTTGGGTGAAGACACAGTCCCTGCCCAGGGACTGGGAGTTGGGTGAAGACACAGTCCCTGCCCAGTGACTGGGAGTTGGGTGAAGACACAGTCCCTGCCCAGTGACTGGGAGTTGGGTGAAGACAGGGTCTCTGCCCAGTTACTGGGAGTTGGGTGAAGACAGGGTCCCTGCCCAGTGACTGGGAGTTGGGTGAAGACAGGGTCCCTGCACAGTGACTGGGAGTTGGGTGAAGACACAGTCCCTGCCCAGTGACTGGGAGTTGGGTGAAGACACAGTCCCTGCCCAGTGACTGGGAGTTGGGTGAAGACAGGGTCCCTGCCCAGTGACTGGAAGTTGGGTGAAGACACAGTCTCTGCCCAGTGACTGGGAGTTGGGTGAAGACACAGTCCCTGCCCAGTGACTGGGAGTTGGGTGAAGACACAGTCCCTGCCCAGTGACTGGGAGTTGGGTGAAGACAGGGTCGCTGCCCAGTGACTGGGAGTTGGGTGAAGACAGGGTCCCTGCCCAGTGACTGGGAGTTGGGTGAAGACAGGGTCCCTGCCCAATGACTGGGATTTGGGTGAAGACACAGTCTCTGCCCAGTGACTGGGAGTTGGGTGAAGACACAGTCCCTGCCAGTGACTGGGAGTTGGGTGAAGACAGGGTCCCTGCCCAGTGACTGGGAGTTGGGTGAAGACAGGGTCCCTGCCCAGTGACTTGGAGTTGGGTGAAGACAGGGTCCCTGCCCAGTGACTGGGAGTTGGGTGAATACAAGGTCCCTGCCCAGTGACTGGGAGTTTGGTGAATAATCAGTCCCTGCCCAGTGACTGGGAGTTGGGTGAAGACAGGGTCCCTGCCCAGTGACTGGGAGTTGGGTGAAGACAGGGTCCCTGCCCAGTGACTGGGAGTTGGGTAAAGACAGGGACCCTGCCCAGTGACTGGGAGTTGGGTGAAGACACAGCCTCTGCCCAGTGACTGGGAGTTGGGTGAAGACAGGGTCCCTGCCCAGTGACTGGGAGTTGGGTGAAGACAGGGTCCCTGCCCAATGACTGGGAGTTGGGTGAAGACAGGGTCCCTGCCCAGTGACTTGGAGTTGGGTGAAGATAGGGTCCCTGCCCAGTGACTGGGAGTTGGGTGAATACAGGGTCCCTGCCCAGTGACTGGGAGTTGGGTGAAGACACAGTCCCTGCCCAGTGACTGGTAGTTGGGTGAAGACAGGGTCTCTGCCCAGTTACTGGGAGTTGGGTGAAGACAGGGTCCCTGCCCAGTGACTGGGAGTTGGGTGAAGACAGGGTCCCTGCCCAGTGACTGGGAGTTGGGTGAAGACACAGTCCCTGCCCAGTGACTGGGAGTTGGGTAAAGACACAGTCCCTGCCCAGTGACTGGGAGTTGGGTGAAGACACAGTCCCAGCCCAGTGACTGGGAGTTGGGTGAAGACAGGGTCCCTGCCCAGTGACTGGGAGTTGGGTGAAGACAGGGTCCCTGCCCAGTGACTTGGAGTTGGGTGAAGACACAATCCGTGCCCAGTGACTGGGAGTTGGGTAAAGACACAGTCTCTGCCCAGTGACTGGGAGTTGGGTGAAGACAGGGTCCCTGCCCAGTGACTGAGAGTTGGGTCAAGACAGGGTCCCTGCCCAGTGACTGGGAGTTGGGTGAAGACAGGGTCTCTGCCCAGTGACTGGGAGTTGGGTGAAGACACGGTCCCTGCCCAGTGACTGGGAGTTGGGTGAAGACACAGTCCCTGCCCAGTGACTGGGAGTTGGGTGAAGACACAGTCTCTGCAGAGTGACTGGGAGTTGGGTGAAGACACAGTCCCTGCCCTGTGACTGGGAGTTGGGTGAAGACACAGTCCCTGCCCAGTGACTGGGAGTTGGGTGAAGACAGGGTCTCTGCCCAGTGACTGGGAGTTGGGGGAAGACACAGTCCCTGCCCAGTGACTGGGAGTTGGGTGAAGACAGGGTCCCTGCACAGTGACTGGGAGTTGGGTGAAGACAGGGTCCCTGCCCAGTGACTGGGAGTTGGGTGAAGACACAGTCCCTGCCCAGTGACTGGGAGTTGGGTGAAGACAGGGTCCCTGCCCAGTGACTGGGAGTTGGGTGAAGACACAGACCCTGCCCAGTGACTGGGAGTTGGGTGAAGACAGGGTCCCTGCCCAGTGACTTGGAGTTGGGTGAAGACAGGGTCCCTGCCCAGTGACTGGGAGTTTGGTGAATAATCAGTCCCTGCCCAGTGACTGGGAGTTGGGTGAAGACACAGTCCCTGCCCAGTGACTGGGAGTTGGGTGAAGACACAGTCCCTGCCCAGTGACTGGGAGTTGGGTGAAGACAGGGTCTCTGCCCAGTTACTGGGAGTTGGGTGAAGACAGGGTTCCTGCCCAGTGACTGGGAGTTGGGTGAAGACAGGGTCCCTGCCCAGTGACTGGGAGTTGGGTGAAGACACAGTCCCTGCCCAGTGACTGGGAGTTGGGTAAAGACACAGTCCCTGCCCAGTGACTGGGAGTTGGGTGAAGACACAGTCCCTGCCCAGTGACTGGGAGTTGGGAGAAGACAGGGTCCCTGCCCAGTGACTGGGAGTTGGGTGAATACAGGGTCCCTGCCCAGTGACTGTGAGTTTGGTGAAGAAACAGTCCCTGCCCAGTGACTGGGAGTTGGGTGAAGACACAGTCTCTGCCCAGTGACTGGGAGTTGGGTGAAGACACAGTCCATGCCCAGTGACTGGGAGTTGGGTGAAGACACGGTCCCTGCCCAGTGACTGGGAGTTGGGTGAAGACACAGTCCCTGCCCAGTGACTGGGAGTTGGGTGAAGACAGGGTCTCTGCCCAGTGACTGGGAGTTGGGTGAAGACACAGTCCCTGCCCAGTGACTGGGAGTTGGGTGAAGACACATTCCCTGCCCAGTGACTGGGAGTTGGGTGAAGACAGGGTCTCTGCTCAGTGACTGGGAGTTGGGGGAAGACACAGTCCCTGCCCAGTGACTGGGAGTTGGGTGAAGACAGGGTCCCTGCACAGTGACTGGGAGTTGGGTGAAGACAGGATCTCTGCCCAGTTACTGGGAGTTGGGTAAAGACAGGGTCCCTGCCCAGTGACTGGGAGTTTGGTGAATAATCAGTCCCTGCCCAGTGACTGGGAGTTGGGTGAAGAGAGGGGCCCTGCCCAGTGACTGGGAGTTGGGTGAAGACAGGGTCCCTGCCCAGTGACTGGGAGTTGGGTAAAGACAGGGTCCCTGCCCAGTGACTGGGAGTTGGGTGAAGACACAGTCTCTGCCCAGTGACTGGGAGTTGGGTGAAGACAGGGTCCCTGCCCAGTGACTGGGAGTTGGGTGAAGACACAGTCCCTGCCCAGTGACTGGGAGTTGGGTGAAGACACAGTCCCTGCCCAGTGACTGGGAGTTGGGTGAAGACAGGGTCTCTGCCCAGTTGCTGGGAGTTGGGTGAAGACAGGGTCCCTGCCCAGTGACTGGGAGTTGGGTGAAGACAGGGTCCCCGCCCAGTGACTGGGAGTTGGGTGAAGACACAGTCCCTGCCCAGTGACTGGGAGTTGGGTAAAGACACAGTCCCTGCCCAGTGACTGGGAGTTGGGTGAAGACACAGTCCCTGCCCAGTGACTGGGAGTTGGGAGAAGACAGGGTCCCTGCCCAGTGACTGGGAGTTGGGTGAAGACAGGGTCCCTGCCCAGTGACTTGGAGTTGGGTGAAGACACAATCCGTGCCCAGTGACTGGGAGTTGGGTAAAGACACAGTCTCTGCCCAGTGACTGGGAGTTGGGTGAAGACAGGGTCCCTGCCCAGTGACTGGGAGTTGGGTGAAGACAGGGTCCCTGCCCAGTGACTGGGAGTTGGGTGAAGACAGGATCCCTGCCCAGTGACTGGGAGTTGGATGAAGACAGGGTCCCTGCCCAGTGACTGGGAGTTGGGTGATTACAGGGTCCCTGCCCAGTGACTGGGAGTTTGGTGAAGAAACAGTCCCTGCCCAGTGACTGGGAGTTGGGTGAAGACACAGTCTCTGCCCAGTGACTGGGAGTTGGGTGAAGACACAGTCCATGCCCAGTGACTGGGAGTTGGGTGAAGACGCAGTAACTGCCCAGTGACTGGGAGTTGGGTGAAGACACGGTCCCTGCCCAGTGAATGGGAGTTGGGTGAAGACACAGTCCCTGCCCAGTGACTGGGAGTTGGGTGAAGACACAGTCCCTGCCCAGTGACTGGGAGTTGGGTGAAGTCAGGGTCCCTGCCCAGTGACTGGGAGTTGGGTGAAGACAGGGTCCCTGCCCAGTGACTGGGAGTTAGTGAAGACAGGGTCCCTGCCCAGTGACTGGGAGTTAGGTGAAGACACAGTCCCTGCCCAGTGACTGGGAGTTGGGTGAAGACACAGTTCCTGCCCAGTGACTGGGAGTTGGGTGAAGACAGGGTCCGTGCACAGTGACTGGGAGTTGGGTGAAGACAGGGTCCCTGCCCAGTGACTGGGAGTTGGGTGAAGACACAGTCCCTGCCCAGTGACTGGGAGTTGGGTGAAGACAGGGTCCCTGCCCAGTGACTGGGAGTTGGGTGAAGACACAGTCCCTGCCCAGTGCCTGGGAGTTGGGTGAAGACACAGTCTCTGCCCAGTGACTGGGAGTTGGGTAAAGACAGGGTCCCTGCCCAGTGACTAGGAGCTGGGTGAAGACACAGTCCCAGCCCAGTGACTGGGAGTTGGGTGAAGACAGGGTCCCTGCCCATTGACTGGGAGTTGGGTGAAGACAGGGTCCCTGCCCAGTGACTGGGAGTTGGGTGAAGTCAGGGTCCCTGCCCAGTGACTGGGAGTTGGGTGAAGACAGGGTCCCTGCCCAGTGACTGGGAGTTGGTGAAGACAGGGTCCCTGCCCACTGACTGGGAGTTGGGTGAAGACACAGTCCCTGCCCAGTGACTGGGAGTTGGGTGAAGACACAGTCCCTGCCCAGTGACTGGGAGTTGGGTGAAGACAGGGTCCGTGCACAGTGACTGGGAGTTGGGTGAAGACAGGGTCCCTGCCCAGTGACTGGGAGTTGGGTGAAGACACAGTCCCTGCCCAGTGACTGGGAGTTGGGTGAAGACAGGGTCCATGCCCAGTGACTGGGAGTTGGGTGAAGACACAGTCCCTGCCCAGTGACTGGGAGTTGGGTGAAGACACAGTCTCTGCCCAGTGACTGGGAGTTGGGTGAAGACAGGGTCCCTGCCCAGTGACTGGGAGTTGGTGAAGACAGGGTCGCTGCCCAGTGACTGGGAGTTGGGTGAAGACAGGTTCCCTGCCCAGTGACTGGGAGTTGGGTGAAGACAGGGTCCCTGCCCAGTGACTGGGAGTTGGGTGAAGTCAGGGTCCCTGCCCAGTGACTGGGCGTTGGGTGAAGACAGGGGCCCTGCCCAGTGACTGGGAGTTGGTGAAGACAGGGTCCCTGCCCAGTGACTGGGAGTTGGGTGAAGACACAGTTCCTGCCCAGTGACTGGGAGTTGGGTGAAGACACAGTTCCTGCCCAGTGACTGGGAGTTGGGTGAAGACACAGTCCGTGCCCAGTGACTGGGAGTTGGGTGAAGACACAGTCCCTGCCCAGTGACTGGAAGTTGGGTGAAGACACAGTCCCTGCCCAGTGACTGGGAGTTGGGTGAAGACACAGTCCCTGCCCAGTGACTGGGAGTTGGGTGAAGACAGGGTCTCTGGCCAGTTACTGGGAGTTGGGTGAAGACAGGGTCCCTGCCCAGTGACTGGGAGTTGGGTGAAGACAGGGTCCCTGCACAGTGACTGGGAGTTGGGTGAAGACACAGTCCCCGCCCAATGACTGGGAGTTGGGTGAAGACACAGTCCCTGCCCAGTGACTGGGAGTTGGGTGAAGACACAGTCTCTGCCCAGTGACTGGGAGTTGGGTGAAGACACAGTCCCTGCCCAGTGACTGGGAGTTGGGTGAAGACACAGTCCCTGCCCAGTGACTGGGAGTTGGGTGAAGACAGGGTCGCTGCCCAGTGACTGGGAGTTGGGTGAAGACAGGGTCCCTGCCCAGTGACTGGGAGTTGGGTGAAGACAGGGTCCGTGCACAGTGACTGGGAGTTGGGTGAAGACAGGGTCCCTGCCCAGTGACTGGGAGTTGGGTGAAGACAGGGTCCCTGCCCAGTGACTGGGAGTTGGGTGAAGACAGGGTCCCCGCCCAGTGACTGGGAGTTGGGTGAAGACACAGTCCCTGCCCAGTGACTGGGAGTTGGGTAAAGACACAGTCCCTGCCCAGTGACTGGGAGTTGGGTGAAGACACAGTCCCTGCCCAGTGACTGGGAGTTGGGAGAAGACAGGGTCCCTGCCCAGTGACTGGGAGTTGGGTGAAGACAGGGTCCCTGCCCAGTGACTTGGAGTTGGGTGAAGACACAATCCGTGCCCAGTGACTGGGAGTTGGGTAAAGACACAGTCTCTGCCCAGTGACTGGGAGTTGGGTGAAGACAGGGTCCCTGCCCAGTGACTGGGAGTTGGGTGAAGACAGGGTCCCTGCCCAGTGACTGGGAGTTGGGTGAAGACAGGATCCCTGCCCAGTGACTGGGAGTTGGATGAAGACAGGGTCCCTGCCCAGTGACTGGGAGTTGGGTGATTACAGGGTCCCTGCCCAGTGACTGGGAGTTTGGTGAAGAAACAGTCCCTGCCCAGTGACTGGGAGTTGGGTGAAGACACAGTCTCTGCCCAGTGACTGGGAGTTGGGTGAAGACACAGTCCATGCCCAGTGACTGGGAGTTGGGTGAAGACGCAGTAACTGCCCAGTGACTGGGAGTTGGGTGAAGACACGGTCCCTGCCCAGTGAATGGGAGTTGGGTGAAGACACAGTCCCTGCCCAGTGACTGGGAGTTGGGTGAAGACACAGTCCCTGCCCAGTGACTGGGAGTTGGGTGAAGACAGGGTCTCTGCCCAGTGACTGGGAGTTGGGTGAAGACATGGTCCCTGCCCAGTGACTGGGAGTTGGGTGAAGACACAGTCCCTGCCCAGTGACTGGGAGTTGGGTGAAGACACAGTCTCTGCCCAGTGACTGGGAGTTGGGTGAAGACACAGTCCCTGCCCAGTGACTGGGAGTTGGGTGAAGATACAGTCCCTGCCCAGTGACTGGGAGTTGGGTGAAGACAGGGTCTCTGCCTAGTGACTGGGAGTTGGGTGAAGACAGGGTCCCTGCCCAGTGACTGGGAGTTGGGTGAAGACACAGTCCCTGCCCAGTGACTGGGAATTGGGTGAAGACAGGGTCCCTGCCCAGTGACTGGGAGTTGGGTGAAGACACAGTCTCTGCCCAGTGACTGGGAGTTGGGTAAAGACAGGGTCCCTGCCAAGTGACTGGGAGCTGGGTGAAGACACAGTCCCAGCCCAGTGACTGGGAGTTGGGTGAAGACAGGTTCCCTGCCCAGTGACTGCGAGTTGGGTGAAGACAGGGTCCCTGCCCATTGACTGGGAGTTGGGTGAAGACAGGCTCCCTGCCCAGTGACTGGGAGTTGGTGAAGACAGGGTCGCTGCCCAGTGACTGGGAGTTGGGTGAAGACAGGTTCCTTGCCCAGTGACTGGGAGTTGGGTGAAGACAGGGTCCCTGCCCAGTGACTGGGAGTTGGGTGAAGTCAGGGTCCCTGCCCAGTGACTGGGAGTTGGGGGAAGACAGGGTCCCTGCCCATTGACTGGGAGTTGGTGAAGACAGGGTCCCTGCCCAGTGACTGGGAGTTGGGTGAAGACATAGTCCCTGCCCAGTGACTGGGAGTTGGGTGAAGACACAGTTCCTGCCCAGTGACTGGGAGTTGGGTGAAGACACAGTCCGTGCCCAGTGACTGGGAGTTGGGTGAAGACACAGTCCCTGCCCAGTGACTGGGAGTTGGGTGAAGACACAGTCCCTGCCCAGTGACTGGGAGTTGGGTGAAGACACAGTCCCTGCCCAGTGACTGGGAGTTGGGTGAAGACACAGTCTCTGCCCAGTGACTGGGAGTTGGGTGAAGACACAGTCCCTGCCCAGTGACTGGGAGTTGGGTGAAGACACAGTCCCTGCCCAGTGACTGGGAGTTGGATGAAGACAGGGTCCCTGCCCAGTGACTGGGAGTTGAGTGAATACAGGGTCCCTGCCCAGTGACTGGGAGTTTGGTGAAGAAACAGTCCCTGCCCAGTGACTGGGAGTTGGGTGAAGACACAGTCTCTGCCCAGTGACTGGGAGTTGGGTGAAGACACAGTCCCTGCCCAGTGACTGGGAGTTGGGTGAAGACAGGGTCTCTGCCCAGTGACTGGGAGTTGGGTGAAGACACGGTCCCTGCCCAGTGACTGGGAGTTGGATGAAGACACAGTCCCTGCCCAGTGACTGGGAGTTGGGTGAAGACACAGTCTCTGCCCAGTGACTGGGAGTTGGGTGAAGACACAGTCCCTGCCCAGTGACTGGGAGTTGGGTGAAGACACAGTCCCTGCCCAGTGACTGGGAGTTGGGTGAAGACAGGGTCTCTGCCCAGTGACTGGGAGATGGGGGAAGACACAGTCCCTGCCCAGTGACTGGGAGTTGGGTGAAGACAGGGTCCCTGCACAGTGACTGGGAGTTGGGTGAAGACAGGGTCTCTGCCCAGTTACTGGGAGTTGGGTAAAGACAGGGTCCCTGCCCAGTGACTGGGAGTTTGGTGAATAATCAGTCCCTGCCCAGTGACTGGGAGTTGGGTGAAGAGAGGGTCCCTGCCCAGTGACTGGGAGTTGGGTGAAGACAGGGTCCCTGCCCAGTGACTGGGAGTTGGGTAAAGACAGGGTCCCTGCCCAGTGACTGGGAGTTGGGTGAAGACACAGTCTCTGCCCAGTGACTGGGAGTTGGGTGAAGACAGGGTCCCTGCCCAGTGACTGGGAGTTGGGTGAAGACACAGTCCCTGCCCAGTGACTGGGAGTTGGGTGAAGACACAGTCCCTGCCCAGTGACTGGGAGTTGGGTGAAGACAGGGTCTCTGCCCAGTTACTGGGAGTTGGGTGAAGACAGGGTCCCTGCCCAGTGACTGGGAGTTGGGTGAATACAGGGTCCCTGCCAAGTGACTGGGAGTTGGGTGAAGACACAGTCCCTGCCCTGTGACTGGGAGTCGGGTAAAGACACAGTCCCTGCCCAGTGACTGGGAGTTGGGTGAAGACACAGTCCCTGCCCAGTGACTGGGAGTTGGGAGAAGACAGGGTCCCTGCCCAGTGACTGGGAGTTGGGTGAAGACAGGGTCCCTGCCCAGTGACTGGGAGTTGGGTGAAGACACAATCCGTGCCCAGTGACTGGGAGTTGGGTAAAGACACAGTCTCTGCCCAGTGACTGGGAGTTGGGTGAAGACAGGGTCCCTGCCCAGTGACTGGGAGTTGGGTGAAGACAGGGTCCCTGCCCAGTGACTGGGAGTTGGGTGAAGACACAGTCCCTGCCCAGTGACTGGGAGTTGGATGAAGACAGGGTGCCTGCCCAGTGACTGGGAGTTGGGTGAATACAGGGTCCCTGCCCAGTGACTGGGAGTTTGGTGAAGAAACAGTCCCTGCCCAGTGACTGGGAGTTGGGTGAAGACACAGTCTCTGCCCAGTGACTGGGAGTTGGGTGAAGACACAGTCCATGCCCAGTGACTGGGAGTTGGGTGAAGACACAGTCCCTGCCCAGTGACTGGGAGTTGGGTGAAGACAGGGTCTCTGCCCAGTGACTGGGAGTTGGGTGAAGACATGGTCCCTGCCCAGTGACTGGGAGTTGGGTGAAGACACAGTCCCTGCCCAGTGACTGGGAGTTGGGTGAAGACACAGTCTCTGCCCAGTGACTGGGAGTTGGGTGAAGACACAGTCCCAGCCCAGTGACTGGGAGTTGGGTGAAGACACAGTCCCAGCCCAGTGACTGGGAGTTGGGTGAAGACAGGGTCTCTGCCCAGTGACTGGGAGTTGGGTGAAGACAGGGTCCCTGCCCAGTGACTGGGAGTTGGGTGAAGACACAGTCCCTGCCCAGTGACTGGGAGTTGGGTGAAGACAGGGTCCCTGCCCAGTGACTGGGAGTTGGGTGAAGACACAGTCTCTGCCCAGTGACTGGGAGTTGGGTAAAGACAGGGTCCCTGCCAAGTGACTGGGAGCTGGGTGAAGACACAGTCCCAGCCCAGTGACTGGGAGTTGGGTGAAGACAGGTTCCCTGCCCAGTGACTGCGAGTTGGGTGAAGACAGGGTCCCTGCCCATTGACTGGGAGTTGGTGAAGACAGGGTCGCTGCCCAGTGACTGGGAGTTGGGTGAAGACAGGTTCCCTGCCCAGTGACTGGGAGTTGGGTGAAGACAGGGTCCCTGCCCAGTGACTGGGAGTTGGGTGAAGTCAGGGTCCCTGCCCAGTGACTGGGAGTTGGGTGAAGACAGGGTCCCTGCCCAGTGACTGGGAGTTAGTGAAGACAGGGTCCCTGCCCAGTGACTGGGAGTTAGGTGAAGACACAGTCCCTGCCCAGTGACTGGGAGTTGGGTGAAGACACAGTTCCTGCCCAGTGACTGGGAGTTGGGTGAAGACAGGGTCCGTGCACAGTGACTGGGAGTTGGGTGAAGACAGGGTCCCTGCCCAGTGACTGGGAGTTGGGTGAAGACACAATCCCTGCCCAGTGACTGGGAGTTGGGTGAAGACAGGGTCCCTGCCCAGTGACTGGGAGTTGGGTGAAGACACAGTCCCTGCCCAGTGACTGGGAGTTGGGTGAAGACACAGTCTCTGCCCAGTGACTGGGAGTTGGGTGAAGACAGGGTCCCTGCCCAGTGACTGGGAGTTGGTGAAGACAGGGTCGCTGCCCAGTGACTGGGAGTTGGGTGAAGACAGGTTCCCTGCCCAGTGACTGGGAGTTGGGTGAAGACAGGGTCCCTGCCCAGTGACTGGGAGTTGGGTGAAGTCAGGGTCCCTGCCCAGTGACTGGGCGTTGGGTGAAGACAGGGGCCCTGCCCAGTGACTGGGAGTTGGTGAAGACAGGGTCCCTGCCCAGTGACTGGGAGTTGGGTGAAGACACAGTTCCTGCCCAGTGACTGGGAGTTGGGTGAAGACACAGTTCCTGCCCAGTGACTGGGAGTTGGGTGAAGACACAGTCCGTGCCCAGTGACTGGGAGTTGGGTGAAGACACAGTCCCTGCCCAGTGACTGGAAGTTGGGTGAAGACACAGTCCCTGCCCAGTGACTGGGAGTTGGGTGAAGACAGGGTCCCTGCCCAGTGACTGGGAGTTGGGTGAAGACACAGTCCCTGCCCAGTGACTGGGAGTTGGGTGAAGACACAGTCTCTGCCCAGTGACTGGGAGTTGGGTGAAGACAGGGTCCCTGCCCAGTGACTGGGAGTTGGTGAAGACAGGGTCGCTGCCCAGTGACTGGGAGTTGGGTGAAGACAGGTTCCCTGCCCAGTGACTGGGAGTTGGGTGAAGACAGGGTCCCTGCCCAGTGACTGGGAGTTGGGTGAAGTCAGGGTCCCTGCCCAGTGACTGGGCGTTGGGTGAAGACACAGTCCCTGCCCAGTGACTGGGAGTTGGGTGAAGACAGGGTCGCTGCCCAGTGACTGGGAGTTGGGTGAAGACAGGGTCCCTGCCCAGTGACTGGGAGTTGGGTGAAGACAGGGTCCCTGCCCAATGACTGGGATTTGGGTGAAGACACAGTCTCTGCCCAGTGACTGGGAGTTGGGTGAAGACAGGGTCCCTGCCCAGTGACTGGGAGTTGGGTGAAGACACAGTCCCTGCCCAGTGACTGGGAGTTGGGTGAAGACACAGTCCCTGCCCAGTGACTGAGAGTTGGGTGAAGACAGGGTCTCTGCCCAGTTACTGGGAGTTGGGTGAAGACAGGGTCCCTGCCCAGTGACTGGGAGTTGGGTGAAGACACAGTCCCTGCCCAGTGACTGGGAGTTGGGTGAAGACACAGTCCCTGCCCAGTGACTGGGAGTTGGGTGAAGACAGGGTCTCTGCCCAGTTACTGGGAGTTGGGTGAAGACAGGGTCCCTGCCCTGTGACTGGGAGTCGGGTAAAGACACAGTCCCTGCCCAGTGACTGGGAGTTGGGTGAAGACACAGTCCCTGCCCAGTGACTGGGAGTTGGGAGAAGACAGGGTCCCTGCCCAGTGACTGGGAGTTGGGTGAAGACAGGGTCCCTGCCCAGTGACTGGGAGTTGGGTGAAGACACAATCCGTGCCCAGTGACTGGGAGTTGGGTAAAGACACAGTCTCTGCCCAGTGACTGGGAGTTGGGTGAAGACAGGGTCCCTGCCCAGTGACTGGGAGTTGGGTGAAGACAGGGTCCCTGCCCAGTGACTGGGAGTTGGGTGAAGACACAGTCCCTGCCCAGTGACTGGGAGTTGGATGAAGACAGGGTGCCTGCCCAGTGACTGGGAGTTGGGTGAATACAGGGTCCCTGCCCAGTGACTGGGAGTTTGGTGAAGAAACAGTCCCTGCCCAGTGACTGGGAGTTGGGTGAAGACACAGTCTCTGCCCAGTGACTGGGAGTTGGGTGAAGACACAGTCCATGCCCAGTGACTGGGAGTTGGGTGAAGACACAGTCCCTGCCCAGTGACTGGGAGTTGGGTGAAGACAGGGTCTCTGCCCAGTGACTGGGAGTTGGGTGAAGACATGGTCCCTGCCCAGTGACTGGGAGTTGGGTGAAGACACAGTCCCTGCCCAGTGACTGGGAGTTGGGTGAAGACACAGTCTCTGCCCAGTGACTGGGAGTTGGGTGAAGACACAGTCCCAGCCCAGTGACTGGGAGTTGGGTGAAGACACAGTCCCAGCCCAGTGACTGGGAGTTGGGTGAAGACAGGGTCTCTGCCCAGTGACTGGGAGTTGGGTGAAGACAGGGTCCCTGCCCAGTGACTAGGAGTTGGGTGAAGACACAGTCCCTGCCCAGTGACTGGGAGTTGGGTGAAGACAGGGTCCCTGCCCAGTGACTGGGAGTTGGGTGAAGACACAGTCTCTGCCCAGTGACTGGGAGTTGGGTAAAGACAGGGTCCCTGCCAAGTGACTGGGAGCTGGGTGAAGACACAGTCCCAGCCCAGTGACTGGGAGTTGGGTGAAGACAGGTTCCCTGCCCAGTGACTGCGAGTTGGGTGAAGACAGGGTCCCTGCCCATTGACTGGGAGTTGGTGAAGACAGGGTCGCTGCCCAGTGACTGGGAGTTGGGTGAAGACAGGTTCCCTGCCCAGTGACTGGGAGTTGGGTGAAGACAGGGTCCCTGCCCAGTGACTGGGAGTTGGGTGAAGTCAGGGTCCCTGCCCAGTGACTGGGAGTTGGGTGAAGACAGGGTCCCTGCCCAGTGACTGGGAGTTAGTGAAGACAGGGTCCCTGCCCAGTGACTGGGAGTTAGGTGAAGACACAGTCCCTGCCCAGTGACTGGGAGTTGGGTGAAGACACAGTTCCTGCCCAGTGACTGGGAGTTGGGTGAAGACAGGGTCCGTGCACAGTGACTGGGAGTTGGGTGAAGACAGGGTCCCTGCCCAGTGACTGGGAGTTGGGTGAAGACACAGTCCCTGCCCAGTGACTGGGAGTTGGGTGAAGACAGGGTCCCTGCCCAGTGACTGGGAGTTGGGTGAAGACACAGTCCCTGCCCAGTGCCTGGGAGTTGGGTGAAGACACAGTCTCTGCCCAGTGACTGGGAGTTGGGTAAAGACAGGGTCCCTGCCCAGTGACTAGGAGCTGGGTGAAGACACAGTCCCAGCCCAGTGACTGGGAGTTGGGTGAAGACAGGGTCCCTGCCCATTGACTGGGAGTTGGGTGAAGACAGGGTCCCTGCCCAGTGACTGGGAGTTGGGTGAAGTCAGGGTCCCTGCCCAGTGACTGGGAGTTGGGTGAAGACAGGGTCCCTGCCCAGTGACTGGGAGTTGGTGAAGACAGGGTCCCTGCCCACTGACTGGGAGTTGGGTGAAGACACAGTCCCTGCCCAGTGACTGGGAGTTGGGTGAAGACACAGTCCCTGCCCAGTGACTGGGAGTTGGGTGAAGACAGGGTCCGTGCACAGTGACTGGGAGTTGGGTGAAGACAGGGTCCCTGCCCAGTGACTGGGAGTTGGGTGAAGACACAGTCCCTGCCCAGTGACTGGGAGTTGGGTGAAGACAGGGTCCCTGCCCAGTGACTGGGAGTTGGGTGAAGACACAGTCCCTGCCCAGTGACTGGGAGTTGGGTGAAGACACAGTCTCTGCCCAGTGACTGGGAGTTGGGTGAAGACAGGGTCCCTGCCCAGTGACTGGGAGTTGGTGAAGACAGGGTCGCTGCCCAGTGACTGGGAGTTGGGTGAAGACAGGTTCCCTGCCCAGTGACTGGGAGTTGGGTGAAGACAGGGTCCCTGCCCAGTGACTGGGAGTTGGGTGAAGTCAGGGTCCCTGCCCAGTGACTGGGCGTTGGGTGAAGACAGGGGCCCTGCCCAGTGACTGGGAGTTGGTGAAGACAGGGTCCCTGCCCAGTGACTGGGAGTTGGGTGAAGACACAGTTCCTGCCCAGTGACTGGGAGTTGGGTGAAGACACAGTTCCTGCCCAGTGACTGGGAGTTGGGTGAAGACACAGTCCGTGCCCAGTGTCTGGGAGTTGGGTGAAGACACAGTCCCTGCCCAGTGACTGGAAGTTGGGTGAAGACACAGTCCCTGCCCAGTGACTGGGAGTTGGGTGAAGACACAGTCCCTGCCCAGTGACTGGGAGTTGGGTGAAGACACAGTTCCTGCCCAGTGACTGGGAGTTGGGTGAAGACAGGGTCCGTGCACAGTGACTGGGAGTTGGGTGAAGACAGGGTCCCTGCCCAGTGACTGGGAGTTGGGTGAAGACACAGTCCCTGCCCAGTGACTGGGAGTTGGGTGAAGACAGGGTCCCTGCCCAGTGACTGGGAGTTGGGTGAAGACACAGTCCCTGCCCAGTGACTGGGAGTTGGGTGAAGACACAGTCTCTGCCCAGTGACTGGGAGTTGGGTGAAGACAGGGTCCCTGCCCAGTGACTGGGAGTTGGTGAAGACAGGGTCGCTGCCCAGTGACTGGGAGTTGGGTGAAGACAGGTTCCCTGCCCAGTGACTGGGAGTTGGGTGAAGACAGGGTCCCTGCCCAGTGACTGGGAGTTGGGTGAAGTCAGGGTCCCTGCCCAGTGACTGGGCGTTGGGTGAAGACAGGGGCCCTGCCCAGTGACTGGGAGTTGGTGAAGACAGGGTCCCTGCCCAGTGACTGGGAGTTGGGTGAAGACACAGTTCCTGCCCAGTGACTGGGAGTTGGGTGAAGACACAGTTCCTGCCCAGTGACTGGGAGTTGGGTGAAGACACAGTCCGTGCCCAGTGACTGGGAGTTGGGTGAAGACACAGTCCCTGCCCAGTGACTGGAAGTTGGGTGAAGACACAGTCCCTGCCCAGTGACTGGGAGTTGGGTGAAGACAGGGTCCCTGCCCAGTGACTGGGAGTTGGGTGAAGACACAGTCCCTGCCCAGTGACTGGGAGTTGGGTGAAGACACAGTCTCTGCCCAGTGACTGGGAGTTGGGTGAAGACAGGGTCCCTGCCCAGTGACTGGGAGTTGGTGAAGACAGGGTCGCTGCCCAGTGACTGGGAGTTGGGTGAAGACAGGTTCCCTGCCCAGTGACTGGGAGTTGGGTGAAGACAGGGTCCCTGCCCAGTGACTGGGAGTTGGGTGAAGTCAGGGTCCCTGCCCAGTGACTGGGCGTTGGGTGAAGACACAGTCCCTGCCCAGTGACTGGGAGTTGGGTGAAGACAGGGTCGCTGCCCAGTGACTGGGAGTTGGGTGAAGACAGGGTCCCTGCCCAGTGACTGGGAGTTGGGTGAAGACAGGGTCCCTGCCCAATGACTGGGATTTGGGTGAAGACACAGTCTCTGCCCAGTGACTGGGAGTTGGGTGAAGTCAGGGTCCCTGCCCAGTGACTGGGAGTTGGGGGAAGACAGGGTCCCTGCCCATTGACTGGGAGTTGGTGAAGACAGGGTCCCTGCCCAGTGACTGGGAGTTGGGTGAAGACATAGTCCCTGCCCAGTGACTGGGAGTTGGGTGAAGACACAGTTCCTGCCCAGTGACTGGGAGTTGGGTGAAGACACAGTCCGTGCCCAGTGACTGGGAGTTGGGTGAAGACACAGTCCCTGCCCAGTGACTGGGAGTTGGGTGAAGACACAGTCCCTGCCCAGTGACTGGGAGTTGGGTGAAGACACAGTCCCTGCCCAGTGACTGGGAGTTGGGTGAAGACACAGTCTCTGCCCAGTGACTGGGAGTTGGGTGAAGACACAGTCCCTGCCCAGTGACTGGGAGTTGGGTGAAGACACAGTCCCTGCCCAGTGACTGGGAGTTGGATGAAGACAGGGTCCCTGCCCAGTGACTGGGAGTTGAGTGAATACAGGGTCCCTGCCCAGTGACTGGGAGTTTGGTGAAGAAACAGTCCCTGCCCAGTGACTGGGAGTTGGGTGAAGACACAGTCTCTGCCCAGTGACTGGGAGTTGGGTGAAGACACAGTCCCTGCCCAGTGACTGGGAGTTGGGTGAAGACAGGGTCTCTGCCCAGTGACTGGGAGTTGGGTGAAGACACGGTCCCTGCCCAGTGACTGGGAGTTGGATGAAGACACAGTCCCTGCCCAGTGACTGGGAGTTGGGTGAAGACACAGTCTCTGCCCAGTGACTGGGAGTTGGGTGAAGACACAGTCCCTGCCCAGTGACTGGGAGTTGGGTGAAGACACAGTCCCTGCCCAGTGACTGGGAGTTGGGTGAAGACAGGGTCTCTGCCCAGTGACTGGGAGATGGGGGAAGACACAGTCCCTGCCCAGTGACTGGGAGTTGGGTGAAGACAGGGTCCCTGCACAGTGACTGGGAGTTGGGTGAAGACAGGGTCTCTGCCCAGTTACTGGGAGTTGGGTAAAGACAGGGTCCCTGCCCAGTGACTGGGAGTTTGGTGAATAATCAGTCCCTGCCCAGTGACTGGGAGTTGGGTGAAGAGAGGGTCCCTGCCCAGTGACTGGGAGTTGGGTGAAGACAGGGTCCCTGCCCAGTGACTGGGAGTTGGGTAAAGACAGGGTCCCTGCCCAGTGACTGGGAGTTGGGTGAAGACACAGTCTCTGCCCAGTGACTGGGAGTTGGGTGAAGACAGGGTCCCTGCCCAGTGACTGGGAGTTGGGTGAAGACACAGTCCCTGCCCAGTGACTGGGAGTTGGGTGAAGACACAGTCCCTGCCCAGTGACTGGGAGTTGGGTGAAGACAGGGTCTCTGCCCAGTTACTGGGAGTTGGGTGAAGACAGGGTCCCTGCCCAGTGACTGGGAGTTGGGTGAATACAGGGTCCCTGCCAAGTGACTGGGAGTTGGGTGAAGACACAGTCCCTGCCCTGTGACTGGGAGTCGGGTAAAGACACAGTCCCTGCCCAGTGACTGGGAGTTGGGTGAAGACACAGTCCCTGCCCAGTGACTGGGAGTTGGGAGAAGACAGGGTCCCTGCCCAGTGACTGGGAGTTGGGTGAAGACAGGGTCCCTGCCCAGTGACTGGGAGTTGGGTGAAGACACAATCCGTGCCCAGTGACTGGGAGTTGGGTAAAGACACAGTCTCTGCCCAGTGACTGGGAGTTGGGTGAAGACAGGGTCCCTGCCCAGTGACTGGGAGTTGGGTGAAGACAGGGTCCCTGCCCAGTGACTGGGAGTTGGGTGAAGACACAGTCCCTGCCCAGTGACTGGGAGTTGGATGAAGACAGGGTGCCTGCCCAGTGACTGGGAGTTGGGTGAATACAGGGTCCCTGCCCAGTGACTGGGAGTTTGGTGAAGAAACAGTCCCTGCCCAGTGACTGGGAGTTGGGTGAAGACACAGTCTCTGCCCAGTGACTGGGAGTTGGGTGAAGACACAGTCCATGCCCAGTGACTGGGAGTTGGGTGAAGACACAGTCCCTGCCCAGTGACTGGGAGTTGGGTGAAGACAGGGTCTCTGCCCAGTGACTGGGAGTTGGGTGAAGACATGGTCCCTGCCCAGTGACTGGGAGTTGGGTGAAGACACAGTCCCTGCCCAGTGACTGGGAGTTGGGTGAAGACACAGTCTCTGCCCAGTGACTGGGAGTTGGGTGAAGACACAGTCCCAGCCCAGTGACTGGGAGTTGGGTGAAGACACAGTCCCAGCCCAGTGACTGGGAGTTGGGTGAAGACAGGGTCTCTGCCCAGTGACTGGGAGTTGGGTGAAGACAGGGTCCCTGCCCAGTGACTGGGAGTTGGGTGAAGACACAGTCCCTGCCCAGTGACTGGGAGTTGGGTGAAGACAGGGTCCCTGCCCAGTGACTGGGAGTTGGGTGAAGACACAGTCTCTGCCCAGTGACTGGGAGTTGGGTAAAGACAGGGTCCCTGCCAAGTGACTGGGAGCTGGGTGAAGACACAGTCCCAGCCCAGTGACTGGGAGTTGGGTGAAGACAGGTTCCCTGCCCAGTGACTGCGAGTTGGGTGAAGACAGGGTCCCTGCCCATTGACTGGGAGTTGGTGAAGACAGGGTCGCTGCCCAGTGACTGGGAGTTGGGTGAAGACAGGTTCCCTGCCCAGTGACTGGGAGTTGGGTGAAGACAGGGTCCCTGCCCAGTGACTGGGAGTTGGGTGAAGTCAGGGTCCCTGCCCAGTGACTGGGAGTTGGGTGAAGACAGGGTCCCTGCCCAGTGACTGGGAGTTAGTGAAGACAGGGTCCCTGCCCAGTGACTGGGAGTTAGGTGAAGACACAGTCCCTGCCCAGTGACTGGGAGTTGGGTGAAGACACAGTTCCTGCCCAGTGACTGGGAGTTGGGTGAAGACAGGGTCCGTGCACAGTGACTGGGAGTTGGGTGAAGACAGGGTCCCTGCCCAGTGACTGGGAGTTGGGTGAAGACACAATCCCTGCCCAGTGACTGGGAGTTGGGTGAAGACAGGGTCCCTGCCCAGTGACTGGGAGTTGGGTGAAGACACAGTCCCTGCCCAGTGACTGGGAGTTGGGTGAAGACACAGTCTCTGCCCAGTGACTGGGAGTTGGGTGAAGACAGGGTCCCTGCCCAGTGACTGGGAGTTGGTGAAGACAGGGTCGCTGCCCAGTGACTGGGAGTTGGGTGAAGACAGGTTCCCTGCCCAGTGACTGGGAGTTGGGTGAAGACAGGGTCCCTGCCCAGTGACTGGGAGTTGGGTGAAGTCAGGGTCCCTGCCCAGTGACTGGGCGTTGGGTGAAGACAGGGGCCCTGCCCAGTGACTGGGAGTTGGTGAAGACAGGGTCCCTGCCCAGTGACTGGGAGTTGGGTGAAGACACAGTTCCTGCCCAGTGACTGGGAGTTGGGTGAAGACACAGTTCCTGCCCAGTGACTGGGAGTTGGGTGAAGACACAGTCCGTGCCCAGTGACTGGGAGTTGGGTGAAGACACAGTCCCTGCCCAGTGACTGGAAGTTGGGTGAAGACACAGTCCCTGCCCAGTGACTGGGAGTTGGGTGAAGACAGGGTCCCTGCCCAGTGACTGGGAGTTGGGTGAAGACACAGTCCCTGCCCAGTGACTGGGAGTTGGGTGAAGACACAGTCTCTGCCCAGTGACTGGGAGTTGGGTGAAGACAGGGTCCCTGCCCAGTGACTGGGAGTTGGTGAAGACAGGGTCGCTGCCCAGTGACTGGGAGTTGGGTGAAGACAGGTTCCCTGCCCAGTGACTGGGAGTTGGGTGAAGACAGGGTCCCTGCCCAGTGACTGGGAGTTGGGTGAAGTCAGGGTCCCTGCCCAGTGACTGGGCGTTGGGTGAAGACACAGTCCCTGCCCAGTGACTGGGAGTTGGGTGAAGACAGGGTCGCTGCCCAGTGACTGGGAGTTGGGTGAAGACAGGGTCCCTGCCCAGTGACTGGGAGTTGGGTGAAGACAGGGTCCCTGCCCAATGACTGGGATTTGGGTGAAGACACAGTCTCTGCCCAGTGACTGGGAGTTGGGTGAAGACAGGGTCCCTGCCCAGTGACTGGGAGTTGGGTGAAGACACAGTCCCTGCCCAGTGACTGGGAGTTGGGTGAAGACACAGTCCCTGCCCAGTGACTGAGAGTTGGGTGAAGACAGGGTCTCTGCCCAGTTACTGGGAGTTGGGTGAAGACAGGGTCCCTGCCCAGTGACTGGGAGTTGGGTGAAGACACAGTCCCTGCCCAGTGACTGGGAGTTGGGTGAAGACACAGTCCCTGCCCAGTGACTGGGAGTTGGGTGAAGACAGGGTCTCTGCCCAGTTACTGGGAGTTGGGTGAAGACAGGGTCCCTGCCCTGTGACTGGGAGTCGGGTAAAGACACAGTCCCTGCCCAGTGACTGGGAGTTGGGTGAAGACACAGTCCCTGCCCAGTGACTGGGAGTTGGGAGAAGACAGGGTCCCTGCCCAGTGACTGGGAGTTGGGTGAAGACAGGGTCCCTGCCCAGTGACTGGGAGTTGGGTGAAGACACAATCCGTGCCCAGTGACTGGGAGTTGGGTAAAGACACAGTCTCTGCCCAGTGACTGGGAGTTGGGTGAAGACAGGGTCCCTGCCCAGTGACTGGGAGTTGGGTGAAGACAGGGTCCCTGCCCAGTGACTGGGAGTTGGGTGAAGACACAGTCCCTGCCCAGTGACTGGGAGTTGGATGAAGACAGGGTGCCTGCCCAGTGACTGGGAGTTGGGTGAATACAGGGTCCCTGCCCAGTGACTGGGAGTTTGGTGAAGAAACAGTCCCTGCCCAGTGACTGGGAGTTGGGTGAAGACACAGTCTCTGCCCAGTGACTGGGAGTTGGGTGAAGACACAGTCCATGCCCAGTGACTGGGAGTTGGGTGAAGACACAGTCCCTGCCCAGTGACTGGGAGTTGGGTGAAGACAGGGTCTCTGCCCAGTGACTGGGAGTTGGGTGAAGACATGGTCCCTGCCCAGTGACTGGGAGTTGGGTGAAGACACAGTCCCTGCCCAGTGACTGGGAGTTGGGTGAAGACACAGTCTCTGCCCAGTGACTGGGAGTTGGGTGAAGACACAGTCCCAGCCCAGTGACTGGGAGTTGGGTGAAGACACAGTCCCAGCCCAGTGACTGGGAGTTGGGTGAAGACAGGGTCTCTGCCCAGTGACTGGGAGTTGGGTGAAGACAGGGTCCCTGCCCAGTGACTGGGAGTTGGGTGAAGACACAGTCCCTGCCCAGTGACTGGGAGTTGGGTGAAGACAGGGTCCCTGCCCAGTGACTGGGAGTTGGGTGAAGACACAGTCTCTGCCCAGTGACTGGGAGTTGGGTAAAGACAGGGTCCCTGCCAAGTGACTGGGAGCTGGGTGAAGACACAGTCCCAGCCCAGTGACTGGGAGTTGGGTGAAGACAGGTTCCCTGCCCAGTGACTGCGAGTTGGGTGAAGACAGGGTCCCTGCCCATTGACTGGGAGTTGGTGAAGACAGGGTCGCTGCCCAGTGACTGGGAGTTGGGTGAAGACAGGTTCCCTGCCCAGTGACTGGGAGTTGGGTGAAGACAGGGTCCCTGCCCAGTGACTGGGAGTTGGGTGAAGTCAGGGTCCCTGCCCAGTGACTGGGAGTTGGGTGAAGACAGGGTCCCTGCCCAGTGACTGGGAGTTAGTGAAGACAGGGTCCCTGCCCAGTGACTGGGAGTTAGGTGAAGACACAGTCCCTGCCCAGTGACTGGGAGTTGGGTGAAGACACAGTTCCTGCCCAGTGACTGGGAGTTGGGTGAAGACAGGGTCCGTGCACAGTGACTGGGAGTTGGGTGAAGACAGGGTCCCTGCCCAGTGACTGGGAGTTGGGTGAAGACACAGTCCCTGCCCAGTGACTGGGAGTTGGGTGAAGACAGGGTCCCTGCCCAGTGACTGGGAGTTGGGTGAAGACACAGTCCCTGCCCAGTGCCTGGGAGTTGGGTGAAGACACAGTCTCTGCCCAGTGACTGGGAGTTGGGTAAAGACAGGGTCCCTGCCCAGTGACTAGGAGCTGGGTGAAGACACAGTCCCAGCCCAGTGACTGGGAGTTGGGTGAAGACAGGGTCCCTGCCCATTGACTGGGAGTTGGGTGAAGACAGGGTCCCTGCCCAGTGACTGGGAGTTGGGTGAAGTCAGGGTCCCTGCCCAGTGACTGGGAGTTGGGTGAAGACAGGGTCCCTGCCCAGTGACTGGGAGTTGGTGAAGACAGGGTCCCTGCCCACTGACTGGGAGTTGGGTGAAGACACAGTCCCTGCCCAGTGACTGGGAGTTGGGTGAAGACACAGTCCCTGCCCAGTGACTGGGAGTTGGGTGAAGACAGGGTCCGTGCACAGTGACTGGGAGTTGGGTGAAGACAGGGTCCCTGCCCAGTGACTGGGAGTTGGGTGAAGACACAGTCCCTGCCCAGTGACTGGGAGTTGGGTGAAGACAGGGTCCCTGCCCAGTGACTGGGAGTTGGGTGAAGACACAGTCCCTGCCCAGTGACTGGGAGTTGGGTGAAGACACAGTCTCTGCCCAGTGACTGGGAGTTGGGTGAAGACAGGGTCCCTGCCCAGTGACTGGGAGTTGGTGAAGACAGGGTCGCTGCCCAGTGACTGGGAGTTGGGTGAAGACAGGTTCCCTGCCCAGTGACTGGGAGTTGGGTGAAGACAGGGTCCCTGCCCAGTGACTGGGAGTTGGGTGAAGTCAGGGTCCCTGCCCAGTGACTGGGCGTTGGGTGAAGACAGGGGCCCTGCCCAGTGACTGGGAGTTGGTGAAGACAGGGTCCCTGCCCAGTGACTGGGAGTTGGGTGAAGACACAGTTCCTGCCCAGTGACTGGGAGTTGGGTGAAGACACAGTTCCTGCCCAGTGACTGGGAGTTGGGTGAAGACACAGTCCGTGCCCAGTGTCTGGGAGTTGGGTGAAGACACAGTCCCTGCCCAGTGACTGGAAGTTGGGTGAAGACACAGTCCCTGCCCAGTGACTGGGAGTTGGGTGAAGACACAGTCCCTGCCCAGTGACTGGGAGTTGGGTGAAGACACAGTTCCTGCCCAGTGACTGGGAGTTGGGTGAAGACAGGGTCCGTGCACAGTGACTGGGAGTTGGGTGAAGACAGGGTCCCTGCCCAGTGACTGGGAGTTGGGTGAAGACACAGTCCCTGCCCAGTGACTGGGAGTTGGGTGAAGACAGGGTCCCTGCCCAGTGACTGGGAGTTGGGTGAAGACACAGTCCCTGCCCAGTGACTGGGAGTTGGGTGAAGACACAGTCTCTGCCCAGTGACTGGGAGTTGGGTGAAGACAGGGTCCCTGCCCAGTGACTGGGAGTTGGTGAAGACAGGGTCGCTGCCCAGTGACTGGGAGTTGGGTGAAGACAGGTTCCCTGCCCAGTGACTGGGAGTTGGGTGAAGACAGGGTCCCTGCCCAGTGACTGGGAGTTGGGTGAAGTCAGGGTCCCTGCCCAGTGACTGGGCGTTGGGTGAAGACAGGGGCCCTGCCCAGTGACTGGGAGTTGGTGAAGACAGGGTCCCTGCCCAGTGACTGGGAGTTGGGTGAAGACACAGTTCCTGCCCAGTGACTGGGAGTTGGGTGAAGACACAGTTCCTGCCCAGTGACTGGGAGTTGGGTGAAGACACAGTCCGTGCCCAGTGACTGGGAGTTGGGTGAAGACACAGTCCCTGCCCAGTGACTGGAAGTTGGGTGAAGACACAGTCCCTGCCCAGTGACTGGGAGTTGGGTGAAGACAGGGTCCCTGCCCAGTGACTGGGAGTTGGGTGAAGACACAGTCCCTGCCCAGTGACTGGGAGTTGGGTGAAGACACAGTCTCTGCCCAGTGACTGGGAGTTGGGTGAAGACAGGGTCCCTGCCCAGTGACTGGGAGTTGGTGAAGACAGGGTCGCTGCCCAGTGACTGGGAGTTGGGTGAAGACAGGTTCCCTGCCCAGTGACTGGGAGTTGGGTGAAGACAGGGTCCCTGCCCAGTGACTGGGAGTTGGGTGAAGTCAGGGTCCCTGCCCAGTGACTGGGCGTTGGGTGAAGACACAGTCCCTGCCCAGTGACTGGGAGTTGGGTGAAGACAGGGTCGCTGCCCAGTGACTGGGAGTTGGGTGAAGACAGGGTCCCTGCCCAGTGACTGGGAGTTGGGTGAAGACAGGGTCCCTGCCCAATGACTGGGATTTGGGTGAAGACACAGTCTCTGCCCAGTGACTGGGAGTTGGGTGAAGACAGGGTCCCTGCCCAGTGACTGGGAGTTGGGTGAAGACACAGTCCCTGCCCAGTGACTGGGAGTTGGGTGAAGACACAGTCCCTGCCCAGTGACTGAGAGTTGGGTGAAGACAGGGTCTCTGCCCAGTTACTGGGAGTTGGGTGAAGACAGGGTCCCTGCCCAGTGACTGGGAGTTGGGTGAAGACACAGTCCCTGCCCAGTGACTGGGAGTTGGGTGAAGACACAGTCCCTGCCCAGTGACTGGGAGTTGGGTGAAGACAGGGTCTCTGCCCAGTTACTGGGAGTTGGGTGAAGACAGGGTCCCTGCCCTGTGACTGGGAGTCGGGTAAAGACACAGTCCCTGCCCAGTGACTGGGAGTTGGGTGAAGACACAGTCCCTGCCCAGTGACTGGGAGTTGGGAGAAGACAGGGTCCCTGCCCAGTGACTGGGAGTTGGGTGAAGACAGGGTCCCTGCCCAGTGACTGGGAGTTGGGTGAAGACACAATCCGTGCCCAGTGACTGGGAGTTGGGTAAAGACACAGTCTCTGCCCAGTGACTGGGAGTTGGGTGAAGACAGGGTCCCTGCCCAGTGACTGGGAGTTGGGTGAAGACAGGGTCCCTGCCCAGTGACTGGGAGTTGGGTGAAGACATAGTCCCTGCCCAGTGACTGGGAGTTGGATGAAGACAGGGTGCCTGCCCAGTGACTGGGAGTTGGGTGAATACAGGGTCCCTGCCCAGTGACTGGGAGTTTGGTGAAGAAACAGTCCCTGCCCAGTGACTGGGAGTTGGGTGAAGACACAGTCTCTGCCCAGTGACTGGGAGTTGGGTGAAGACACAGTCCATGCCCAGTGACTGGGAGTTGGGTGAAGACACAGTCCCTGCCCAGTGACTGGGAGTTGGGTGAAGACAGGGTCTCTGCCCAGTGACTGGGAGTTGGGTGAAGACATGGTCCCTGCCCAGTGACTGGGAGTTGGGTGAAGACACAGTCCCTGCCCAGTGACTGGGAGTTGGGTGAAGACACAGTCTCTGCCCAGTGACTGGGAGTTGGGTGAAGACACAGTCCCAGCCCAGTGACTGGGAGTTGGGTGAAGACACAGTCCCAGCCCAGTGACTGGGAGTTGGGTGAAGACAGGGTCTCTGCCCAGTGACTGGGAGTTGGGTGAAGACAGGGTCCCTGCCCAGTGACTGGGAGTTGGGTGAAGACACAGTCCCTGCCCAGTGACTGGGAGTTGGGTGAAGACAGGGTCCCTGCCCAGTGACTGGGAGTTGGGTGAAGACACAGTCTCTGCCCAGTGACTGGGAGTTGGGTAAAGACAGGGTCCCTGCCAAGTGACTGGGAGCTGGGTGAAGACACAGTCCCAGCCCAGTGACTGGGAGTTGGGTGAAGACAGGTTCCCTGCCCAGTGACTGCGAGTTGGGTGAAGACAGGGTCCCTGCCCATTGACTGGGAGTTGGTGAAGACAGGGTCGCTGCCCAGTGACTGGGAGTTGGGTGAAGACAGGTTCCCTGCCCAGTGACTGGGAGTTGGGTGAAGACAGGGTCCCTGCCCAGTGACTGGGAGTTGGGTGAAGTCAGGGTCCCTGCCCAGTGACTGGGAGTTGGGTGAAGACAGGGTCCCTGCCCAGTGACTGGGAGTTAGTGAAGACAGGGTCCCTGCCCAGTGACTGGGAGTTAGGTGAAGACACAGTCCCTGCCCAGTGACTGGGAGTTGGGTGAAGACACAGTTCCTGCCCAGTGACTGGGAGTTGGGTGAAGACAGGGTCCGTGCACAGTGACTGGGAGTTGGGTGAAGACAGGGTCCCTGCCCAGTGACTGGGAGTTGGGTGAAGACACAGTCCCTGCCCAGTGACTGGGAGTTGGGTGAAGACAGGGTCCCTGCCCAGTGACTGGGAGTTGGGTGAAGACACAGTCCCTGCCCAGTGCCTGGGAGTTGGGTGAAGACACAGTCTCTGCCCAGTGACTGGGAGTTGGGTAAAGACAGGGTCCCTGCCCAGTGACTAGGAGCTGGGTGAAGACACAGTCCCAGCCCAGTGACTGGGAGTTGGGTGAAGACAGGGTCCCTGCCCATTGACTGGGAGTTGGGTGAAGACAGGGTCCCTGCCCAGTGACTGGGAGTTGGGTGAAGTCAGGGTCCCTGCCCAGTGACTGGGAGTTGGGTGAAGACAGGGTCCCTGCCCAGTGACTGGGAGTTGGTGAAGACAGGGTCCCTGCCCACTGACTGGGAGTTGGGTGAAGACACAGTCCCTGCCCAGTGACTGGGAGTTGGGTGAAGACACAGTCCCTGCCCAGTGACTGGGAGTTGGGTGAAGACAGGGTCCGTGCACAGTGACTGGGAGTTGGGTGAAGACAGGGTCCCTGCCCAGTGACTGGGAGTTGGGTGAAGACACAGTCCCTGCCCAGTGACTGGGAGTTGGGTGAAGACAGGGTCCCTGCCCAGTGACTGGGAGTTGGGTGAAGACACAGTCCCTGCCCAGTGACTGGGAGTTGGGTGAAGACACAGTCTCTGCCCAGTGACTGGGAGTTGGGTGAAGACACAGTCCCTGCCCAGTGACTGGGAGTTGGGTGAAGACACAGTCTCTGCCCAGTGACTGGGAGTTGGGTGAAGACAGGGTCCCTGCCCAGTGACTGGGAGTTGGTGAAGACAGGGTCGCTGCCCAGTGACTGGGAGTTGGGTGAAGACAGGTTCCCTGCCCAGTGACTGGGAGTTGGGTGAAGACAGGGTCCCTGCCCAGTGACTGGGAGTTGGGTGAAGTCAGGGTCCCTGCCCAGTGACTGGGCGTTGGGTGAAGACAGGGGCCCTGCCCAGTGACTGGGAGTTGGTGAAGACAGGGTCCCTGCCCAGTGACTGGGAGTTGGGTGAAGACACAGTTCCTGCCCAGTGACTGGGAGTTGGGTGAAGACACAGTTCCTGCCCAGTGACTGGGAGTTGGGTGAAGACACAGTCCGTGCCCAGTGACTGGGAGTTGGGTGAAGACACAGTCCCTGCCCAGTGACTGGAAGTTGGGTGAAGACACAGTCCCTGCCCAGTGACTGGGAGTTGGGTGAAGACACAGTCCCTGCCCAGTGACTGGGAGTTGGGTGAAGACAGGGTCTCTGGCCAGTTACTGGGAGTTGGGTGAAGACAGGGTCCCTGCCCAGTGACTGGGAGTTGGGTGAAGACAGGGTCCCTGCACAGTGACTGGGAGTTGGGTGAAGACACAGTCCCCGCCCAATGACTGGGAGTTGGGTGAAGACACAGTCCCTGCCCAGTGACTGGGAGTTGGGTGAAGACACAGTCTCTGCCCAGTGACTGGGAGTTGGGTGAAGACACAGTCCCTGCCCAGTGACTGGGAGTTGGGTGAAGACACAGTCCCTGCCCAGTGACTGGGAGTTGGGTGAAGACAGGGTCGCTGCCCAGTGACTGGGAGTTGGGTGAAGACAGGGTCCCTGCCCAGTGACTGGGAGTTGGGTGAAGACAGGGTCCCTGCCCAATGACTGGGATTTGGGTGAAGACACAGTCTCTGCCCAGTGACTGGGAGTTGGGTGAAGACAGGGTCCCTGCCCAGTGACTGGGAGTTGGGTGAAGACACAGTCCCTGCCCAGTGACTGGGAGTTGGGTGAAGACACAGTCCCTGCCCAGTGACTGAGAGTTGGGTGAAGACAGGGTCTCTGCCCAGTTACTGGGAGTTGGGTGAAGACAGGGTCCCTGCCCAGTGACTGGGAGTTGGGTGAAGACAGGTTCCCTGCCCAGTGACTGGGAGTTGGGTGAAGACACAGTCCCTGCCCAGTGACTGGGAGTTGGGTAAAGACACAGTCCCTGCCCAGTGACTGGGAGTTGGGTGAAGACACAGTCCCTGCCCAGTGACTGGGAGTTGGGAGAAGACAGGGTCCCTGCCCAGTGACTGGGAGTTGGGTGAAGACAGGGTCCCTGCCCAGTGACTTGGAGTTGGGTGAAGACACAATCCGTGCCCAGTGACTGGGAGTTGGGTAAAGACACAGTCTCTGCCCAGTGACTGGGAGTTGGGTGAAGACAGGGTCCCTGCCCAGTGATTGGGAGTTGGGTGAAGACAGGGTCCCTGCCCAGTGACTGGGAGTTGGGTGAAGACAGGGTCCCTGCCCAGTGACTGGGAGTTGGATGAAGACAGCGTCCCTGCCCAGTGACTGGGAGTTGGGTGAATACAGGGTCCCTGCCCAGTGACTGGGAGTTTGGTGAAGAAACAGTCCCTGCCCAGTGACTGGGAGTTGGGTGAAGACACAGTCTCTGCCCAGTGACTGGGAGTTGGGTGAAGACACAGTCCATGCCCAGTGACTGGGAGTTGGGTGAAGACGCAGTAACTGCCCAGTGACTGGGAGTTGGGTGAAGACACGGTCCCTGCCCAGTGACTGGGAGTTGGGTGAAGACATAGTCCCTGCCCAGTGACTGGGAGTTCGGTGAAGACACAGTCCCTGCCCAGTGACTGGGAGTTGGGTGAAGTCAGGGTCTCTGTCCAGTGACTGGGAGTTGGGTGAAGACACGGTCCCTGCCCAGTGACTGGGAGTTGGGTGAAG
Source organism: Pristiophorus japonicus (assembly GCF_044704955.1). Lineage (NCBI taxonomy): Eukaryota > Metazoa > Chordata > Chondrichthyes > Pristiophoridae > Pristiophorus > Pristiophorus japonicus. The sequence continues at coordinate 87,392 of NW_027253750.1, forward strand.
ACACAGTCCCTGCCCAGTGACTGGGAGTTGGGTGAAGACACAGTCTCTGCCCAGTGACTGGGAGTTGGGTGAAGACAGGGTTGCTGCCCAGTGACTGGGAGTTGGTGAAGACAGGGCCGCTGCCCAGTGACTGGGAGTTGGGTGAAGACAGGTTCCTTGCCCAGTGACTGGGAGTTGGGTGAAGACAGGGTCCCTGCCCAGTGACTGGGAGTTGGGTGAAGTCAGGGTCCCTGCCCAGTGACGGGGAGTTGGGTGAAGACAGGGTCCCTGCCCAGTGACTGGGAGTTGGTGAAGACAGGGTCCCTGCCCAGTGACTGGGAGTTGGGTGAAGACACAGTTCCTGCCCAGTGACTGGGAGTTGGGTGAAGACACAGTTCCTGCCCAGTGACTGGGAGTTGGGTGAAGACACAGTCAGTGCCCAGTGACTGGGAGTTGGGTGAAGACACAGTCCCTGCCCAGGGACTGGGAGTTGGGTGAAGACACAGTCCCTGCCCAGTGACTGGGAGTTGGGTGAAGACACAGTCCCTGCCCAGTGACTGGGAGTTGGGTGAAGACAGGGTCTCTGCCCAGTTACTGGGAGTTGGGTGAAGACAGGGTCCCTGCCCAGTGACTGGGAGTTGGGTGAAGACAGGGTCCCTGCACAGTGACTGGGAGTTGGGTGAAGACACAGTCCCTGCCCAGTGACTGGGAGTTGGGTGAAGACACAGTCCCTGCCCAGTGACTGGGAGTTGGGTGAAGACAGGGTCCCTGCCCAGTGACTGGAAGTTGGGTGAAGACACAGTCTCTGCCCAGTGACTGGGAGTTGGGTGAAGACACAGTCCCTGCCCAGTGACTGGGAGTTGGGTGAAGACACAGTCCCTGCCCAGTGACTGGGAGTTGGGTGAAGACAGGGTCGCTGCCCAGTGACTGGGAGTTGGGTGAAGACAGGGTCCCTGCCCAGTGACTGGGAGTTGGGTGAAGACAGGGTCCCTGCCCAATGACTGGGATTTGGGTGAAGACACAGTCTCTGCCCAGTGACTGGGAGTTGGGTGAAGACACAGTCCCTGCCAGTGACTGGGAGTTGGGTGAAGACAGGGTCCCTGCCCAGTGACTGGGAGTTGGGTGAAGACAGGGTCCCTGCCCAGTGACTTGGAGTTGGGTGAAGACAGGGTCCCTGCCCAGTGACTGGGAGTTGGGTGAATACAAGGTCCCTGCCCAGTGACTGGGAGTTTGGTGAATAATCAGTCCCTGCCCAGTGACTGGGAGTTGGGTGAAGACAGGGTCCCTGCCCAGTGACTGGGAGTTGGGTGAAGACAGGGTCCCTGCCCAGTGACTGGGAGTTGGGTAAAGACAGGGACCCTGCCCAGTGACTGGGAGTTGGGTGAAGACACAGCCTCTGCCCAGTGACTGGGAGTTGGGTGAAGACAGGGTCCCTGCCCAGTGACTGGGAGTTGGGTGAAGACAGGGTCCCTGCCCAATGACTGGGAGTTGGGTGAAGACAGGGTCCCTGCCCAGTGACTTGGAGTTGGGTGAAGATAGGGTCCCTGCCCAGTGACTGGGAGTTGGGTGAATACAGGGTCCCTGCCCAGTGACTGGGAGTTGGGTGAAGACACAGTCCCTGCCCAGTGACTGGTAGTTGGGTGAAGACAGGGTCTCTGCCCAGTTACTGGGAGTTGGGTGAAGACAGGGTCCCTGCCCAGTGACTGGGAGTTGGGTGAAGACAGGGTCCCTGCCCAGTGACTGGGAGTTGGGTGAAGACACAGTCCCTGCCCAGTGACTGGGAGTTGGGTAAAGACACAGTCCCTGCCCAGTGACTGGGAGTTGGGTGAAGACACAGTCCCAGCCCAGTGACTGGGAGTTGGGAGAAGACAGGGTCCCTGCCCAGTGACTGGGAGTTGGGTGAAGACAGGGTCCCTGCCCAGTGACTTGGAGTTGGGTGAAGACACAATCCGTGCCCAGTGACTGGGAGTTGGGTAAAGACACAGTCTCTGCCCAGTGACTGGGAGTTGGGTGAAGACAGGGTCCCTGCCCAGTGACTGAGAGTTGGGTGAAGACAGGGTCCCTGCCCAGTGACTGGGAGTTGGGTGAAGACAGGGTCTCTGCCCAGTGACTGGGAGTTGGGTGAAGACACGGTCCCTGCCCAGTGACTGGGAGTTGGGTGAAGACACAGTCCCTGCCCAGTGACTGGGAGTTGGGTGAAGACACAGTCTCTGCAGAGTGACTGGGAGTTGGGTGAAGACACAGTCCCTGCCCTGTGACTGGGAGTTGGGTGAAGACACAGTCCCTGCCCAGTGACTGGGAGTTGGGTGAAGACAGGGTCTCTGCCCAGTGACTGGGAGTTGGGGGAAGACACAGTCCCTGCCCAGTGACTGGGAGTTGGGTGAAGACAGGGTCCCTGCACAGTGACTGGGAGTTGGGTGAAGACAGGGTCCCTGCCCAGTGACTGGGAGTTGGGTGAAGACACAGTCCCTGCCCAGTGACTGGGAGTTGGGTGAAGACAGGGTCCCTGCCCAGTGACTGGGAGTTGGGTGAAGACACAGACCCTGCCCAGTGACTGGGAGTTGGGTGAAGACAGGGTCCCTGCCCAGTGACTTGGAGTTGGGTGAAGACAGGGTCCCTGCCCAGTGACTGGGAGTTTGGTGAATAATCAGTCCCTGCCCAGTGACTGGGAGTTGGGTGAAGACACAGTCCCTGCCCAGTGACTGGGAGTTGGGTGAAGACACAGTCCCTGCCCAGTGACTGGGAGTTGGGTGAAGACAGGGTCTCTGCCCAGTTACTGGGAGTTGGGTGAAGACAGGGTTCCTGCCCAGTGACTGGGAGTTGGGTGAAGACAGGGTCCCTGCCCAGTGACTGGGAGTTGGGTGAAGACACAGTCCCTGCCCAGTGACTGGGAGTTGGGTAAAGACACAGTCCCTGCCCAGTGACTGGGAGTTGGGTGAAGACACAGTCCCTGCCCAGTGACTGGGAGTTGGGAGAAGACAGGGTCCCTGCCCAGTGACTGGGAGTTGGGTGAATACAGGGTCCCTGCCCAGTGACTGTGAGTTTGGTGAAGAAACAGTCCCTGCCCAGTGACTGGGAGTTGGGTGAAGACACAGTCTCTGCCCAGTGACTGGGAGTTGGGTGAAGACACAGTCCATGCCCAGTGACTGGGAGTTGGGTGAAGACACGGTCCCTGCCCAGTGACTGGGAGTTGGGTGAAGACACAGTCCCTGCCCAGTGACTGGGAGTTGGGTGAAGACAGGGTCTCTGCCCAGTGACTGGGAGTTGGGTGAAGACACAGTCCCTGCCCAGTGACTGGGAGTTGGGTGAAGACACATTCCCTGCCCAGTGACTGGGAGTTGGGTGAAGACAGGGTCTCTGCTCAGTGACTGGGAGTTGGGGGAAGACACAGTCCCTGCCCAGTGACTGGGAGTTGGGTGAAGACAGGGTCCCTGCACAGTGACTGGGAGTTGGGTGAAGACAGGATCTCTGCCCAGTTACTGGGAGTTGGGTAAAGACAGGGTCCCTGCCCAGTGACTGGGAGTTTGGTGAATAATCAGTCCCTGCCCAGTGACTGGGAGTTGGGTGAAGAGAGGGGCCCTGCCCAGTGACTGGGAGTTGGGTGAAGACAGGGTCCCTGCCCAGTGACTGGGAGTTGGGTAAAGACAGGGTCCCTGCCCAGTGACTGGGAGTTGGGTGAAGACACAGTCTCTGCCCAGTGACTGGGAGTTGGGTGAAGACAGGGTCCCTGCCCAGTGACTGGGAGTTGGGTGAAGACACAGTCCCTGCCCAGTGACTGGGAGTTGGGTGAAGACACAGTCCCTGCCCAGTGACTGGGAGTTGGGTGAAGACAGGGTCTCTGCCCAGTTGCTGGGAGTTGGGTGAAGACAGGGTCCCTGCCCAGTGACTGGGAGTTGGGTGAAGACAGGGTCCCCGCCCAGTGACTGGGAGTTGGGTGAAGACACAGTCCCTGCCCAGTGACTGGGAGTTGGGTAAAGACACAGTCCCTGCCCAGTGACTGGGAGTTGGGTGAAGACACAGTCCCTGCCCAGTGACTGGGAGTTGGGAGAAGACAGGGTCCCTGCCCAGTGACTGGGAGTTGGGTGAAGACAGGGTCCCTGCCCAGTGACTTGGAGTTGGGTGAAGACACAATCCGTGCCCAGTGACTGGGAGTTGGGTAAAGACACAGTCTCTGCCCAGTGACTGGGAGTTGGGTGAAGACAGGGTCCCTGCCCAGTGACTGGGAGTTGGGTGAAGACAGGGTCCCTGCCCAGTGACTGGGAGTTGGGTGAAGACAGGATCCCTGCCCAGTGACTGGGAGTTGGATGAAGACAGGGTCCCTGCCCAGTGACTGGGAGTTGGGTGATTACAGGGTCCCTGCCCAGTGACAGGGAGTTTGGTGAAGAAACAGTCCCTGCCCAGTGACTGGGAGTTGGGTGAAGACACAGTCTCTGCCCAGTGACTGGGAGTTGGGTGAAGACACAGTCCATGCCCAGTGACTGGGAGTTGGGTGAAGACGCAGTAACTGCCCAGTGACTGGGAGTTGGGTGAAGACACGGTCCCTGCCCAGTGAATGGGAGTTGGGTGAAGACACAGTCCCTGCCCAGTGACTGGGAGTTGGGTGAAGACACAGTCCCTGCCCAGTGACTGGGAGTTGGGTGAAGACAGGGTCTCTGCCCAGTGACTGGGAGTTGGGTGAAGACATGGTCCCTGCCCAGTGACTGGGAGTTGGGTGAAGACACAGTCCCTGCCCAGTGACTGGGAGTTGGGTGAAGACACAGTCTCTGCCCAGTGACTGGGAGTTGGGTGAAGACACAGTCCCTGCCCAGTGACTGGGAGTTGGGTGAAGACACAGTCCCTGCCCAGTGACTGGGAGTTGGGTGAAGACAGGGTCTCTGCCTAGTGACTGGGAGTTGGGTGAAGACAGGGTCCCTGCCCAGTGACTGGGAGTTGGGTGAAGACACAGTCCCTGCCCAGTGACTGGGAATTGGGTGAAGACAGGGTCCCTGCCCAGTGACTGGGAGTTGGGTGAAGACACAGTCTCTGCCCAGTGACTGGGAGTTGGGTAAAGACAGGGTCCCTGCCAAGTGACTGGGAGCTGGGTGAAGACACAGTCCCAGCCCAGAGACTGGGAGTTGGGTGAAGACAGGTTCCCTGCCCAGTGACTGCGAGTTGGGTGAAGACAGGGTCCCTGCCCATTGACTGGGAGTTGGGTGAAGACAGGCTCCCTGCCCAGTGACTGGGAGTTGGTGAAGACAGGGTCGCTGCCCAGTGATTGGGAGTTGGGTGAAGACAGGTTCCTTGCCCAGTGACTGGGAGTTGGGTGAAGACAGGGTCCCTGCCCAGTGACTGGGAGTTGGGTGAAGTCAGGGTCCCTGCCCAGTGACTGGGAGTTGGGGGAAGACAGGGTCCCTGCCCATTGACTGGGAGTTGGTGAAGACAGGGTCCCTGCCCAGTGACTGGGAGTTGGGTGAAGACATAGTCCCTGCCCAGTGACTGGGAGTTGGGTGAAGACACAGTTCCTGCCCAGTGACTGGGAGTTGGGTGAAGACACAGTCCGTGCCCAGTGACTGGGAGTTGGGTGAAGACACAGTCCCTGCCCAGTGACTGGGAGTTGGGTGAAGACACAGTCCCTGCCCAGTGACTGGGAGTTGGGTGAAGACACAGTCCCTGCCCAGTGACTGGGAGTTGGGTGAAGACAGGGTCTCTGCCCAGTTACTGGGAGTTGGGTGAAGACAGGGTCTCTGCCCAGTGACTGGGAGTTGGGTGAAGACAGGGTCCCTGCACTGTGACTGGGAGTTGGGTGAAGACACAGTCCCTGCCCAGTGACTGGGAGTTGGGTGAAGACACAGTCCCTGCCCAGTGACTGGGAGTTGGGTGAAGACACAGTCCCTGCCCAGTGACTGGGAGTTGGGTGAAGACACAGTCTCTGCCCAGTGACTGGGAGTTGGGTGAAGACACAGTCCCTGCCCAGTGACTGGGAGTTGGGTGAAGACACAGTCCCTGCCCAGTGACTGGGAGTTGGATGAAGACAGGGTCCCTGCCCAGTGACTGGGAGTTGGGTGAATACAGGGTCCCTGCCCAGTGACTGGGAGTTTGGTGAAGAAACAGTCCCTGCCCAGTGACTGGGAGTTGGGTGAAGACACAGTCTCTGCCCAGTGACTGGGAGTTGGGTGAAGACACAGTCCCTGCCCAGTGACTGGGAGTTGGGTGAAGACAGGGTCTCTGCCCAGTGACTGGGAGTTGGGTGAAGACACGGTCCCTGCCCAGTGACTGGGAGTTGGATGAAGACACAGTCCCTGCCCAGTGACTGGGAGTTGGGTGAAGACACAGTCTCTGCCCAGTGACTGGGAGTTGGGTGAAGACACAGTCCCTGCCCAGTGACTGGGAGTTGGGTGAAGACACAGTCCCTGCCCAGTGACTGGGAGTTGGGTGAAGACAGGGTCTCTGCCCAGTGACTGGGAGATGGGGGAAGACACAGTCCCTGCCCAGTGACTGGGAGTTGGGTGAAGACAGGGTCCCTGCACAGTGACTGGGAGTTGGGTGAAGACAGGGTCTCTGCCCAGTTACTGGGAGTTGGGTAAAGACAGGGTCCCTGCCCAGTGACTGGGAGTTTGGTGAATAATCAGTCCCTGCCCAGTGACTGGGAGTTGGGTGAAGAGAGGGTCCCTGCCCAGTGACTGGGAGTTGGGTGAAGACAGGGTCCCTGCCCAGTGACTGGGAGTTGGGTAAAGACAGGGTCCCTGCCCAGTGACTGGGAGTTGGGTGAAGACACAGTCTCTGCCCAGTGACTGGGAGTTGGGTGAAGACAGGGTCCCTGCCCAGTGACTGGGAGTTGGGTGAAGACACAGTCCCTGCCCAGTGACTGGGAGTTGGGTGAAGACACAGTCCCTGCCCAGTGACTGGGAGTTGGGTGAAGACAGGGTCTCTGCCCAGTTACTGGGAGTTGGGTGAAGACAGGGTCCCTGCCCAGTGACTGGGAGTTGGGTGAATACAGGGTCCCTGCCAAGTGACTGGGAGTTGGGTGAAGACACAGTCCCTGCCCAGTGACTGGGAGTCGGGTAAAGACACAGTCCCTGCCCAGTGACTGGGAGTTGGGTGAAGACACAGTCCCTGCCCAGTGACTGGGAGTTGGGAGAAGACAGGGTCCCTGCCCAGTGACTGGGAGTTGGGTGAAGACAGGGTCCCTGCCCAGTGACTGGGAGTTGGGTGAAGACACAATCCGTGCCCAGTGACTGGGAGTTGGGTAAAGACACAGTCTCTGCCCAGTGACTGGGAGTTGGGTGAAGACAGGGTCCCTGCCCAGTGACTGGGAGTTGGGTGAAGACAGGGTCCCTGCCCAGTGACTGGGAGTTGGGTGAAGACACAGTCCCTGCCCAGTGACTGGGAGTTCGATGAAGACAGGGTGCCTGCCCAGTGACTGGGAGTTGGGTGAATACAGGGTCCCTGCCCAGTGACTGGGAGTTTGGTGAAGAAACAGTCCCTGCCCAGTGACTGGGAGTTGGGTGAAGACACAGTCTCTGCCCAGTGACTGGGAGTTGGGTGAAGACACAGTCCATGCCCAGTGACTGGGAGTTGGGTGAAGACACAGTCCCTGCCCAGTGACTGGGAGTTGGGTGAAGACAGGGTCTCTGCCCAGTGACTGGGAGTTGGGTGAAGACATGGTCCCTGCCCAGTGACTGGGAGTTGGGTGAAGACACAGTCCCTGCCCAGTGACTGGGAGTTGGGTGAAGACACAGTCTCTGCCCAGTGACTGGGAGTTGGGTGAAGACACAGTCCCAGCCCAGTGACTGGGAGTTGGGTGAAGACACAGTCCCTGCCCAGTGACTGGGAGTTGGGTGAAGACAGGGTCTCTGCCCAGTGACTGGGAGTTGGGTGAAGACAGGGTCCCTGCCCAGTGACTGGGAGTTGGGTGAAGACACAGTCCCTGCCCAGTGACTGGGAGTTGGGTGAAGACAGGGTCCCTGCCCAGTGACTGGGAGTTGGGTGAAGACACAGTCTCTGCCCAGTGACTGGGAGTTGGGTAAAGACAGGGTCCCTGCCAAGTGACTGGGAGCTGGGTGAAGACACAGTCCCAGCCCAGTGACTGGGAGTTGGGTGAAGACAGGTTCCCTGCCCAGTGACTGCGAGTTGGGTGAAGACAGGGTCCCTGCCCATTGACTGGGAGTTGGTGAAGACAGGGTCGCTGCCCAGTGACTGGGAGTTGGGTGAAGACAGGTTCCCTGCCCAGTGACTGGGAGTTGGGTGAAGACAGGGTCCCTGCCCAGTGACTGGGAGTTGGGTGAAGTCAGGGTCCCTGCCCAGTGACTGGGAGTTGGGTGAAGACAGGGTCCCTGCCCAGTGACTGGGAGTTAGTGAAGACAGGGTCCCTGCCCAGTGACTGGGAGTTAGGTGAAGACACAGTCCCTGCCCAGTGACTGGGAGTTGGGTGAAGACACAGTTCCTGCCCAGTGACTGGGAGTTGGGTGAAGACAGGGTCCGTGCACAGTGACTGGGAGTTGGGTGAAGACAGGGTCCCTGCCCAGTGACTGGGAGTTGGGTGAAGACACAGTCCCTGCCCAGTGACTGGGAGTTGGGTGAAGACAGGGTCCCTGCCCAGTGACTGGGAGTTGGGTGAAGACACAGTCCCTGCCCAGTGCCTGGGAGTTGGGTGAAGACACAGTCTCTGCCCAGTGACTGGGAGTTGGGTAAAGACAGGGTCCCTGCCCAGTGACTAGGAGCTGGGTGAAGACACAGTCCCAGCCCAGTGACTGGGAGTTGGGTGAAGACAGGGTCCCTGCCCATTGACTGGGAGTTGGGTGAAGACAGGGTCCCTGCCCAGTGACTGGGAGTTGGGTGAAGTCAGGGTCCCTGCCCAGTGACTGGGAGTTGGGTGAAGACAGGGTCCCTGCCCAGTGACTGGGAGTTGGTGAAGACAGGGTCCCTGCCCACTGACTGGGAGTTGGGTGAAGACACAGTCCCTGCCCAGTGACTGGGAGTTGGGTGAAGACACAGTCCCTGCCCAGTGACTGGGAGTTGGGTGAAGACAGGGTCCGTGCACAGTGACTGGGAGTTGGGTGAAGACAGGGTCCCTGCCCAGTGACTGGGAGTTGGGTGAAGACACAGTCCCTGCCCAGTGACTGGGAGTTGGGTGAAGACAGGGTCCCTGCCCAGTGACTGGGAGTTGGGTGAAGACACAGTCCCTGCCCAGTGACTGGGAGTTGGGTGAAGACACAGTCTCTGCCCAGTGACTGGGAGTTGGGTGAAGACAGGGTCCCTGCCCAGTGACTGGGAGTTGGTGAAGACAGGGTCGCTGCCCAGTGACTGGGAGTTGGGTGAAGACAGGTTCCCTGCCCAGTGACTGGGAGTTGGGTGAAGACAGGGTCCCTGCCCAGTGACTGGGAGTTGGGTGAAGTCAGGGTCCCTGCCCAGTGACTGGGCGTTGGGTGAAGACAGGGGCCCTGCCCAGTGACTGGGAGTTGGTGAAGACAGGGTCCCTGCCCAGTGACTGGGAGTTGGGTGAAGACACAGTTCCTGCCCAGTGACTGGGAGTTGGGTGAAGACACAGTTCCTGCCCAGTGACTGGGAGTTGGGTGAAGACACAGTCCGTGCCCAGTGACTGGGAGTTGGGTGAAGACACAGTCCCTGCCCAGTGACTGGAAGTTGGGTGAAGACACAGTCCCTGCCCAGTGACTGGGAGTTGGGTGAAGACACAGTCCCTGCCCAGTGACTGGGAGTTGGGTGAAGACAGGGTCTCTGGCCAGTTACTGGGAGTTGGGTGAAGACAGGGTCCCTGCCCAGTGACTGGGAGTTGGGTGAAGACAGGGTCCCTGCACAGTGACTGGGAGTTGGGTGAAGACACAGTCCCCGCCCAATGACTGGGAGTTGGGTGAAGACACAGTCCCTGCCCAGTGACTGGGAGTTGGGTGAAGACACAGTCTCTGCCCAGTGACTGGGAGTTGGGTGAAGACACAGTCCCTGCCCAGTGACTGGGAGTTGGGTGAAGACACAGTCCCTGCCCAGTGACTGGGAGTTGGGTGAAGACAGGGTCGCTGCCCAGTGACTGGGAGTTGGGTGAAGACAGGGTCCCTGCCCAGTGACTGGGAGTTGGGTGAAGACAGGGTCCCTGCCCAATGACTGGGATTTGGGTGAAGACACAGTCTCTGCCCAGTGACTGGGAGTTGGGTGAAGACAGGGTCCCTGCCCAGTGACTGGGAGTTGGGTGAAGACACAGTCCCTGCCCAGTGACTGGGAGTTGGGTGAAGACACAGTCCCTGCCCAGTGACTGAGAGTTGGGTGAAGACAGGGTCCATGCCCAATGACTGGGATTTGGGTGAAGACACAGTCTCTGCCCAGTGACTGGGAGTTGGGTGAAGACAGGGTCCCTGCCCAGTGACTGGGAGTTGGGTGAAGACACAGTCCCTGCCCAGTGACTGGGAGTTGGGTGAAGACACAGTCCCTGCCCAGTGACTGAGAGTTGGGTGAAGACAGGGTCTCTGCCCAGTTACTGGGAGTTGGGTGAAGACAGGGTCCCTGCCCAGTGACTGGGAGTTGGGTGAAGACAGGTTCCCTGCCCAGTGACTGGGAGTTGGGTGAAGACACAGTCCCTGCCCAGTGACTGGGAGTTGGGTAAAGACACAGTCCCTGCCCAGTGACTGGGAGTTGGGTGAAGACACAGTCCCTGCCCAGTGACTGGGAGTTGGGAGAAGACAGGGTCCCTGCCCAGTGACTGGGAGTTGGGTGAAGACAGGGTCCCTGCCCAGTGACTTGGAGTTGGGTGAAGACACAATCCGTGCCCAGTGACTGGGAGTTGGGTAAAGACACAGTCTCTGCCCAGTGACTGGGAGTTGGGTGAAGACAGGGTCCCTGCCCAGTGACTGGGAGTTGGGTGAAGACAGGGTCCCTGCCCAGTGACTGGGAGTTGGGTGAAGACACAGTCCCCGCCCAATGACTGGGAGTTGGGTGAAGACACAGTCCCTGCCCAGTGACTGGGAGTTGGGTGAAGACACAGTCTCTGCCCAGTGACTGGGAGTTGGGTGAAGACACAGTCCCTGCCCAGTGACTGGGAGTTGGGTGAAGACACAGTCCCTGCCCAGTGACTGGGAGTTGGGTGAAGACAGGGTCGCTGCCCAGTGACTGGGAGTTGGGTGAAGACAGGGTCCCTGCCCAGTGACTGGGAGTTGGGTGAAGACAGGGTCCCTGCCCAATGACTGGGATTTGGGTGAAGACACAGTCTCTGCCCAGTGACTGGGAGTTGGGTGAAGACAGGGTCCCTGCCCAGTGACTGGGAGTTGGGTGAAGACACAGTCCCTGCCCAGTGACTGGGAGTTGGGTGAAGACACAGTCCCTGCCCAGTGACTGAGAGTTGGGTGAAGACAGGGTCTCTGCCCAGTTACTGGGAGTTGGGTGAAGACAGGGTCCCTGCCCAGTGACTGGGAGTTGGGTGAAGACAGGTTCCCTGCCCAGTGACTGGGAGTTGGGTGAAGACACAGTCCCTGCCCAGTGACTGGGAGTTGGGTAAAGACACAGTCCCTGCCCAGTGACTGGGAGTTGGGTGAAGACACAGTCCCTGCCCAGTGACTGGGAGTTGGGAGAAGACAGGGTCCCTGCCCAGTGACTGGGAGTTGGGTGAAGACAGGGTCCCTGCCCAGTGACTTGGAGTTGGGTGAAGACACAATCCGTGCCCAGTGACTGGGAGTTGGGTAAAGACACAGTCTCTGCCCAGTGACTGGGAGTTGGGTGAAGACAGGGTCCCTGCCCAGTGACTGGGAGTTGGGTGAAGACAGGGTCCCTGCCCAGTGACTGGGAGTTGGGTGAAGACAGGGTCCCTGCCCAGTGACTGGGAGTTGGATGAAGACAGCGTCCCTGCCCAGTGACTGGGAGTTGGGTGAATACAGGGTCCCTGCCCAGTGACTGGGAGTTTGGTGAAGAAACAGTCCCTGCCCAGTGACTGGGAGTTGGGTGAAGACACAGTCTCTGCCCAGTGACTGGGAGTTGGGTGAAGACACAGTCCATGCCCAGTGACTGGGAGTTGGGTGAAGACGCAGTAACTGCCCAGTGACTGGGAGTTGGGTGAAGACACGGTCCCTGCCCAGTGACTGGGAGTTGGGTGAAGACATAGTCTCTGCCCAGTGACTGGGAGTTCGGTGAAGACACAGTCCCTGCCCAGTGACTGGGAGTTGGGTGAAGTCAGGGTCTCTGTCCAGTGACTGGGAGTTGGGTGAAGACACGGTCCCTGCCCAGTGACTGGGAGTTGGGTGAAGACACAGTCCCTGCCCAGTGACTGGGAGTTGGGTGAAGACACAGTCTCTGCCCAGTGACTGGGAGTTGGGTGAAGACAGGGTTGCTGCCCAGTGACTGGGAGTTGGTGAAGACAGGGTCGCTGCCCAGTGACTGGGAGTTGGGTGAAGACAGGTTCCTTGCCCAGTGACTGGGAGTTGGGTGAAGACAGGGTCCCTGCCCAGTGACTGGGAGTTGGGTGAAGTCAGGGTCCCTGCCCAGTGACGGGGAGTTGGGTGAAGACAGGGTCCCTGCCCAGTGACTGGGAGTTGGTGAAGACAGGGTCCCTGCCCAGTGACTGGGAGTTGGGTGAAGACACAGTTCCTGCCCAGTGACTGGGAGTTGGGTGAAGACACAGTTCCTGCCCAGTGACTGGGAGTTGGGTGAAGACACAGTCAGTGCCCAGTGACTGGGAGTTGGGTGAAGACACAGTCCCTGCCCAGGGACTGGGAGTTGGGTGAAGACACAGTCCCTGCCCAGTGACTGGGAGTTGGGTGAAGACACAGTCCCTGCCCAGTGACTGGGAGTTGGGTGAAGACAGGGTCTCTGCCCAGTTACTGGGAGTTGGGTGAAGACAGGGTCCCTGCCCAGTGACTGGGAGTTGGGTGAAGACAGGGTCCCTGCACAGTGACTGGGAGTTGGGTGAAGACAGAGTCCCTGCCCAGTGACTGGGAGTTGGGTGAAGACACAGTCCCTGCCCAGTGACTGGGAGTTGGGTGAAGACAGGGTCCCTGCCCAGTGACTGGGAGTTGGGTGAAGACACAGTCTCTGCCCAGTGACTGGGAGTTGGGTGAAGACACAGTCCCTGCCCAGTGACTGGGAGTTGGGTGAAGACACAGTCCCTGCCCAGTGACTGGGAGTTGGGTGAAGACAGGGTCGCTGCCCAGTGACTGGGAGTTGGGTGAAGACAGGGTCCCTGCCCAGTGACTGGGAGTTGGGTGAAGACAGGGTCCCTGCCCAATGACTGGGATTTGGGTGAAGACACAGTCTCTGCCCAGTGACTGGGAGTTGGGTGAAGACACAGTCCCTGCCAGTGACTGGGAGTTGGGTGAAGACAGGGTCCCTGCCCAGTGACTGGGAGTTGGGTGAAGACAGGGTCCCTGCCCAGTGACTTGGAGTTGGGTGAAGACAGGGTCCCTGCCCAGTGACTGGGAGTTGGGTGAATACAAGGTCCCTGCCCAGTGACTGGGAGTTTGGTGAATAATCAGTCCCTGCCCAGTGACTGGGAGTTGGGTGAAGACAGGGTCCCTGCCCAGTGACTGGGAGTTGGGTGAAGACAGGGTCCCTGCCCAGTGACTGGGAGTTGGGTAAAGACAGGGACCCTGCCCAGTGACTGGGAGTTGGGTGAAGACACAGCCTCTGCCCAGTGACTGGGAGTTGGGTGAAGACAGGGTCCCTGCCCAGTGACTGGGAGTTGGGTGAAGACACAGTCCCTGCCCAGTGACTGGGAGTTGGGTGAAGACACAGTCCCTGCCCAGTGACTGGGAGTTGGGTGAAGACAGGGTCTCTGCCCAGTTACTGGTAGTTGGGTGAAGACAGGGTCCCTGCCCAGTGACTGGGAGTTGGGTGAAGACAGGGTCCCTGCCCAGTGACTGGGAGTTGGGTAAAGACACAGTCCCTGCCCAGTGACTGGGAGTTGGGTGAAGACACAGTCCCTGCCCAGTGACTGGGAGTTGGGAGAAGACAGGGTCCCTGCCCAGTGACTGGGAGTTGGGTGAAGACAGGGTCCCTGCCCAGTGACTTGGAGTTGGGTGAAAACACAATCCGTGCCCAGTGACTGGGAGTTGGGTAAAGACACAGTCTCTGCCCAGTGACTGGGAGTTGGGTGAAGACAGGGTCCCTGCCCAGTGACTGGGAGTTGGGTGAAGACAGGGTCCCTGCCCAGTGACTGGGAGTTGGGTGAAGACAGGGTCCCTGCCCAGTGACTGGGAGTTGAATGAAGACAGGGTCCCTGCCCAGTGACTGGGAGTTGGGTGAATACAGGGTCCCTGCCCAGTGACTGGGAGTTTGGTGAAGAAACAGTCCCTGCCCAGTGACTGGGAGTTGGGTGAAGACACAGTCTCTGCCCAGTGACTGGGAGTTGGGTGAAGACACAGTCCCTGCCCAGTGACTGGGAGTTGGGTGAAGACACAGTCCCTGCCCAGTGACTGGGAGTTGGGTGAAGACACAGTCTCTGCCCAGTGACTGGGAGTTGGGTGAAGACACAGTCCATGCCCAGTGACTGGGAGTTGGGTGAAGACGCAGTAACTGCCCAGTGACTGGGAGTTGGGTGAAGACACGGTCCCTGCCCAGTGACTGGGAGTTGGGTGAAGACACAGTCCCTGCCCAGTGACTGGGAGTTCGGTGAAGACACAGTCCCTGCCCAGTGACTGGGACTTGGGTGAAGTCAGGGTCTCTGTCCAGTGACTGTGAGTTGGGTGAAGACACGGTCCCTGCCCAGTGACTGGGAGTTGGGTGAAGACACAGTCCCTGCCCAGTGACTGGGAGTTGGGTGAAGACACAGTCTCTGCCCACTGACTGGGAGTTGGGTGAAGACACAGTCCCTGCCCAGTGACTGGGAGTTGGGTGAAGACACAGTCCCTGCCCAGTGACTGGGAGTTGGGTGAAGACAGGGTCTCTGCCCAGTGACTGGGAGTTGGGGGAAGACACAGTCCCTGCCCAGTGACTGGGAGTTGTGTGAAGACAGAGTCCCTGCACAGTGACTGGGAGTTGGGTGAAGACAGGGTCCCTGCCCAGTGACTGGGAGTTGGGTGAAGACACAGTCCCTGCCCAGTGACTGGGAGTTGGGTGAAGACAGGATCCCTGCCCAGTGACTGGGAGTTGGGTGAAGACACAGTCCCTGCCCAGTGACTGGGAGTTGGGTGAAGACACAGTCTCTGCCCAGTGACTGGGAGTTGGGTAAAGACAGGGACCCTGCCCAGTGACTGGGAGTTGGGTGAAGACACAGCCTCTGCCCAGTGACTGGGAGTTGGGTGAAGACAGGGTCCCTGCCCAGTGACTGGGAGTTGGGTGAAGACACAGTCCCTGCCCAGTGACTGGGAGTTGGGTGAAGACACAGTCCCTGCCCAGTGACTGGGAGTTGGGTGAAGACAGGGTCTCTGCCCAGTTACTGGTAGTTGGGTGAAGACAGGGTCCCTGCCCAGTGACTGGGAGTTGGGTGAAGACAGGGTCCCTGCCCAGTGACTGGGAGTTGGGTAAAGACACAGTCCCTGCCCAGTGACTGGGAGTTGGGTGAAGACACAGTCCCTGCCCAGTGACTGGGAGTTGGGAGAAGACAGGGTCCCTGCCCAGTGACTGGGAGTTGGGTGAAGACAGGGTCCCTGCCCAGTGACTTGGAGTTGGGTGAAAACACAATCCGTGCCCAGTGACTGGGAGTTGGGTAAAGACACAGGTTCCCTGCCCAGTGACTGGGAGTTGGGTGAAGACAGGGTCCCTGCCCAGTGACTGGGAGTTGGGTGAAGACAGGGTCCCTGCCCAGTGACTGGGAGTTGGGTGAAGACAGGGTCCCTGCCCAGTGACTGGGAGTTGAATGAAGACAGGGTCCCTGCCCAGTGACTGGGAGTTGGGTGAATACAGGGTCCCTGCCCAGTGACTGGGAGTTTGGTGAAGAAACAGTCCCTGCCCAGTGACTGGGAGTTGGGTGAAGACACAGTCTCTGCCCAGTGACTGGGAGTTGGGTGAAGACACAGTCCCTGCCCAGTGACTGGGAGTTGGGTGAAGACACAGTCCCTGCCCAGTGACTGGGAGTTGGGTGAAGACACAGTCTCTGCCCAGTGACTGGGAGTTGGGTGAAGACACAGTCCATGCCCAGTGACTGGGAGTTGGGTGAAGACGCAGTAACTGCCCAGTGACTGGGAGTTGGGTGAAGACACGGTCCCTGCCCAGTGACTGGGAGTTGGGTGAAGACACAGTCCCTGCCCAGTGACTGGGAGTTCGGTGAAGACACAGTCCCTGCCCAGTGACTGGGACTTGGGTGAAGTCAGGGTCTCTGTCCAGTGACTGTGAGTTGGGTGAAGACACGGTCCCTGCCCAGTGACTGGGAGTTGGGTGAAGACACAGTCCCTGCCCAGTGACTGGGAGTTGGGTGAAGACACAGTCTCTGCCCACTGACTGGGAGTTGGGTGAAGACACAGTCCCTGCCCAGTGACTGGGAGTTGGGTGAAGACACAGTCCCTGCCCAGTGACTGGGAGTTGGGTGAAGACAGGGTCTCTGCCCAGTGACTGGGAGTTGGGGGAAGACACAGTCCCTGCCCAGTGACTGGGAGTTGTGTGAAGACAGAGTCCCTGCACAGTGACTGGGAGTTGGGTGAAGACAGGGTCCCTGCCCAGTGACTGGGAGTTGGGTGAAGACACAGTCCCTGCCCAGTGACTGGGAGTTGGGTGAAGACAGGATCCCTGCCCAGTGACTGGGAGTTGGGTGAAGACACAGTCCCTGCCCAGTGACTGGGAGTTGGGTGAAGACACAGTCTCTGCCCAGTGACTGGGAGTTGGGTAAAGACAGGGTCCCTGCCCAGTGACTGGGAGCTGGGTGAAGACACAGTCCCAGCCCAGTGACTGGGAGTTGGGTGAAGACAGGTTCCCTGCCCAGTGACTGGGAGTTGGGTGAAGACAGGGTCCCTGCCCATTGACTGGGAGTTGGGTGAAGACAGGGTCCCTGCCCAGTGACTGGGAGTTGGTGAAGACAGGGTCGCTGCCCAGTGACTGGGAGTTGGGTGAAGACAGGTTCCCTGCCCAGTGACTGGGAGTTGGGTGAAGACAGGGTCCCTGCCCAGTGACTGGGAGTTGGGTGAAGTCAGGGTCCCTGCCCAGTGACTGGGAGTTGGGTGAAGACAGGGTCCCTGCCCAGTGACTGGGAGTTGGTGAAGACAGGGTCCCTGCCCAGTGACTGGGAGTTGGGTGAAGACACAGTCCCTGCCCAGTGACTGGGAGTTGGGTGAAGACACAGTTCCTGCCCAGTGACTGGGAGTTGGGTGAAGACACAGTTCCTGCCCAGTGACTGGGAGTTGGGTGAAGACACAGTCAGTGCCCAGTGACTGGGAGTTGGGTGAAGACACAGTCCCTGCCCAGGGACTGGGAGTTGGGTGAAGACACAGTCCCTGCCCAGTGACTGGGAGTTGGGTGAAGACACAGTCCCTGCCCAGTGACTGGGAGTTGGGTGAAGACAGGGTCTCTGCCCAGTTACTGGGAGTTGGGTGAAGACAGGGTCCCTGCCCAGTGACTGGGAGTTGGGTGAAGACAGGGTCCCTGCACAGTGACTGGGAGTTGGGTGAAGACACAGTCCCTGCCCAGTGACTGGGAGTTGGGTGAAGACACAGTCCCTGCCCAGTGACTGGGAGTTGGGTGAAGACAGGGTCCCTGCCCAGTGACTGGGAGTTGGGTGAAGACACAGTCTCTGCCCAGTGACTGGGAGTTGGGTGAAGACACAGTCCCTGCCCAGTGACTGGGAGTTGGGTGAAGACACAGTCCCTGCCCAGTGACTGGGAGTTGGGTGAAGACAGGGTCGCTGCCCAGTGACTGGGAGTTGGGTGAAGACAGGGTCCCTGCCCAGTGACTGGGAGTTGGGTGAAGACAGGGTCCCTGCCCAATGACTGGGATTTGGGTGAAGACACAGTCTCTGCCCAGTGACTGGGAGTTGGGTGAAGACACAGTCCCTGCCAGTGACTGGGAGTTGGGTGAAGACAGGGTCCCTGCCCAGTGACTGGGAGTTGGGTGAAGACAGGGTCCCTGCCCAGTGACTTGGAGTTGGGTGAAGACAGGGTCCCTGCCCAGTGACTGGGAGTTGGGTGAATACAAGGTCCCTGCCCAGTGACTGGGAGTTTGGTGAATAATCAGTCCCTGCCCAGTGACTGGGAGTTGGGTGAAGACAGGGTCCCTGCCCAGTGACTGGGAGTTGGGTGAAGACAGGGTCCCTGCCCAGTGACTGGGAGTTGGGTAAAGACAGGGACCCTGCCCAGTGACTGGGAGTTGGGTGAAGACACAGCCTCTGCCCAGTGACTGGGAGTTGGGTGAAGACAGGGTCCCTGCCCAGTAACTGGGAGTTGGGTGAAGACACAGTCCCTGCCCAGTGACTGGGAGTTGGGTGAAGACACAGTCCCTGCCCAGTGACTGGGAGTTGGGTGAAGACAGGGTCTCTGCCCAGTTACTGGTAGTTGGGTGAAGACAGGGTCCCTGCCCAGTGACTGGGAGTTGGGTGAAGACAGGGTCCCTGCCCAGTGACTGGGAGTTGGGTAAAGACACAGTCCCTGCCCAGTGACTGGGAGTTGGGTGAAGACACAGTCCCTGCCCAGTGACTGGGAGTTGGGAGAAGACAGGGTCCCTGCCCAGTGACTGGGAGTTGGGTGAAGACAGGGTCCCTGCCCAGTGACTTGGAGTTGGGTGAAAACACAATCCGTGCCCAGTGACTGGGAGTTGGGTAAAGACACAGTCTCTGCCCAGTGACTGGGAGTTGGGTGAAGACAGGGTCCCTGCCCAGTGACTGGGAGTTGGGTGAAGACAGGGTCCCTGCCCAGTGACTGGGAGTTGGGTGAAGACAGGGTCCCTGCCCAGTGACTGGGAGTTGGATGAAGACAGGGTCCCTGCCCAGTGACTGGGAGTTGGGTGAATACAGGGTCCCTGCCCAGTGACTGGGAGTTTGGTGAAGAAACAGTCCCTGCCCAGTGACTGGGAGTTGGGTGAAGACACAGTCTCTGCCCAGTGACTGGGAGTTGGGTGAAGACACAGTCCCTGCCCAGTGACTGGGAGTTGGGTGAAGACACAGTCCCTGCCCAGTGACTGGGAGTTGGGTGAAGACACAGTCTCTGCCCAGTGACTGGGAGTTGGGTCAAGACACAGTCCATGCCCAGTGACTGGGAGTTGGGTGAAGACGCAGTAACTGCCCAGTGACTGGGAGTTGGGTGAAGACACGGTCCCTGCCCAGTGACTGGGAGTTGGGTGAAGACACAGTCCCTGCCCAGTGACTGGGAGTTCGGTGAAGACACAGTCCCTGCCCAGTGACTGGGACTTGGGTGAAGGCAGGGTCTCTGTCCAGTGACTGTGAGTTGGGTGAAGACACGGTCCCTGCCCAGTGACTGGGAGTTGGGTGAAGACACAGTCCCTGCCCAGTGACTGGGAGTTGGGTGAAGACACAGTCTCTGCCCACTGACTGGGAGTTGGGTGAAGACACAGTCCCTGCCCAGTGACTGGGAGTTGGGTGAAGACACAGTCCCTGCCCAGTGACTGGGAGTTGGGTGAAGACAGGGTCTCTGCCCAGTGACTGGGAGTTGGGGGAAGACACAGTCCCTGCCCAGTGACTGGGAGTTGTGTGAAGACAGAGTCCCTGCACAGTGACTGGGAGTTGGGTGAAGACAGGGTCCCTGCCCAGTGACTGGGAGTTGGGTGAAGACACAGTCCCTGCCCAGTGACTGGGAGTTGGGTGAAGACAGGATCCCTGCCCAGTGACTGGGAGTTGGGTGAAGACACAGTCCCTGCCCAGTGACTGGGAGTTGGGTGAAGACACAGTCTCTGCCCAGTGACTGGGAGTTGGGTGAAGACAGGGTCCCTGCCCAGTGACTGGGAGTTGGGTGAAGACACAGTCTCTGCCCAGTGACTGGGAGTTGGGTGAAGACACAGTCCCTGCCCAGTGACTGGGAGTTGGGTGAAGACACAGTCCCTGCCCAGTGACTGGGAGTTGGGTGAAGACAGGGTCGCTGCCCAGTGACTGGGAGTTGGGTGAAGACAGGGTCCCTGCCCAGTGACTGGGAGTTGGGTGAAGACAGGGTCCCTGCCCAATGACTGGGATTTGGGTGAAGACACAGTCTCTGCCCAGTGACTGGGAGTTGGGTGAAGACACAGTCCCTGCCAGTGACTGGGAGTTGGGTGAAGACAGGGTCCCTGCCCAGTGACTGGGAGTTGGGTGAAGACAGGGTCCCTGCCCAGTGACTTGGAGTTGGGTGAAGACAGGGTCCCTGCCCAGTGACTGGGAGTTGGGTGAATACAAGGTCCCTGCCCAGTGACTGGGAGTTTGGTGAATAATCAGTCCCTGCCCAGTGACTGGGAGTTGGGTGAAGACAGGGTCCCTGCCCAGTGACTGGGAGTTGGGTGAAGACAGGGTCCCTGCCCAGTGACTGGGAGTTGGGTAAAGACAGGGACCCTGCCCAGTGACTGGGAGTTGGGTGAAGACACAGCCTCTGCCCAGTGACTGGGAGTTGGGTGAAGACAGGGTCCCTGCCCAGTGACTGGGAGTTGGGTGAAGACACAGTCCCTGCCCAGTGACTGGGAGTTGGGTGAAGACACAGTCCCTGCCCAGTGACTGGGAGTTGGGTGAAGACAGGGTCTCTGCCCAGTTACTGGTAGTTGGGTGAAGACAGGGTCCCTGCCCAGTGACTGGGAGTTGGGTGAAGACAGGGTCCCTGCCCAGTGACTGGGAGTTGGGTAAAGACACAGTCCCTGCCCAGTGACTGGGAGTTGGGTGAAGACACAGTCCCTGCCCAGTGACTGGGAGTTGGGAGAAGACAGGGTCCCTGCCCAGTGACTGGGAGTTGGGTGAAGACAGGGTCCCTGCCCAGTGACTTGGAGTTGGGTGAAAACACAATCCGTGCCCAGTGACTGGGAGTTGGGTAAAGACACAGTCTCTGCCCAGTGACTGGGAGTTGGGTGAAGACAGGGTCCCTGCCCAGTGACTGGGAGTTGGGTGAAGACAGGGTCCCTGCCCAGTGACTGGGAGTTGGGTGAAGACAGGGTCCCTACCCAGTGACTGGGAGTTGGATGAAGACAGGGTCCCTGCCCAGTGACTGGGAGTTGGGTGAATACAGGGTCCCTGCCCAGTGACTGGGAGTTTGGTGAAGAAACAGTCCCTGCCCAGTGACTGGGAGTTGGGTGAAGACACAGTCTCTGCCCAGTGACTGGGAGTTGGGTGAAGACACAGTCCCTGCCCAGTGACTGGGAGTTGGGTGAAGACACAGTCCCTGCCCAGTGACTGGGAGTTGGGTGAAGACACAGTCTCTGCCCAGTGACTGGGAGTTGGGTGAAGACACAGTCCATGCCCAGTGACTGGGAGTTGGGTGAAGACGCAGTAACTGCCCAGTGACTGGGAGTTGGGTGAAGACACGGTCCCTGCCCAGTGACTGGGAGTTGGGTGAAGACACAGTCCCTGCCCAGTGACTGGGAGTTCGGTGAAGACACAGTCCCTGCCCAGTGACTGGGACTTGGGTGAAGTCAGGGTCTCTGTCCAGTGACTGTGAGTTGGGTGAAGACACGGTCCCTGCCCAGTGACTGGGAGTTGGGTGAAGACACAGTCCCTGCCCAGTGACTGGGAGTTGGGTGAAGACACAGTCTCTGCCCACTGACTGGGAGTTGGGTGAAGACACAGTCCCTGCCCAGTGACTGGGAGTTGGGTGAAGACACAGTCCCTGCCCAGTGACTGGGAGTTGGGTGAAGACAGGGTCTCTGCCCAGTGACTGGGAGTTGGGGGAAGACACAGTCCCTGCCCAGTGACTGGGAGTTGTGTGAAGACAGAGTCCCTGCACAGTGACTGGGAGTTGGGTGAAGACAGGGTCCCTGCCCAGTGACTGGGAGTTGGGTGAAGACACAGTCCCTGCCCAGTGACTGGGAGTTGGGTGAAGACAGGATCCCTGCCCAGTGACTGGGAGTTGGGTGAAGACACAGTCCCTGCCCAGTGACTGGGAGTTGGGTGAAGACACAGTCTCTGCCCAGTGACTGGGAGTTGGGTAAAGACAGGGTCCCTGCCCAGTGACTGGGAGCTGGGTGAAGACACAGTCCCAGCCCAGTGACTGGGAGTTGGGTGAAGACAGGTTCCCTGCCCAGTGACTGGGAGTTGGGTGAAGACAGGGTCCCTGCCCATTGACTGGGAGTTGGGTGAAGACAGGGTCCCTGCCCAGTGACTGGGAGTTGGTGAAGACAGGGTCGCTGCCCAGTGACTGGGAGTTGGGTGAAGACAGGTTCCCTGCCCAGTGACTGGGAGTTGGGTGAAGACAGGGTCCCTGCCCAGTGACTGGGAGTTGGGTGAAGTCAGGGTCCCTGCCCAGTGACTGGGAGTTGGGTGAAGACAGGGTCCCTGCCCAGTGACTGGGAGTTGGTGAAGACAGGGTCCCTGCCCAGTGACTGGGAGTTGGGTGAAGACACAGTCCCTGCCCAGTGACTGGGAGTTGGGTGAAGACACAGTTCCTGCCCAGTGACTGGGAGTTGGGTGAAGACACAGTCCGTGCCCAGTGACTGGGAGTTGGGTGAAGACACAGTCCCTGCCCAGTGACTGGGAGTTGGGTGAAGACACAGTCCCTGCCCAGTGACTGGGAGTTGGGTGAAGACACAGTCCCTGCCCAGTGACTGGGAGTTGGGTGAAGACAGGGTCTCTGCCCTGTTACTGGCAGTTGGGTGAAGACAGGGTCCCTGCCCAGTGACTGGGAGTTGGGTGAAGACACAGTCCCTGCCCAGTGACTGGGAGTTGGGTGAAGACACAGTCCCTGCCCAGTGACTGGGAGTTGGGTGAAGACACAGTCCCTGCCTAGTGACTGGGAGTTGGGAGAAGACAGGGTCCCTGCCCAGTGACTGGGAGTTGGGTGAAGACAGGGTCCCTGCCCAGTGACTCGGAGTTGGGTGAAGACAGAGTCCCTGCCCAGTGACTGGGAGTTGGGTGAATACAGGGTCCCTGCCCAGTGACTGGGAGTTGGGTGAAGACACAGTCTCTGCCCAGTGACTGGGAGTTGGGTAAAGACAGGGTCCCTGCCCAGTGACTGGGAGCTGGGTGAAGACACAGTCCCAGCCCAATGACTGGGAGTTGGGTGAAGACACAGTCCCTGCCCAGTGACTGGGAGTTGGGTGAAGACACAGTCCCTGCCCAGTGACTGGGAGTTGGGTGAAGACAGGGTCCCTGCCCAGTGACTGGGAGTTGGGTGAAGACACAGTCCCTGCCCAGTGACTGGGAGCTGGGTGAAGACACAGTCCCAGCCCAGTGACTGGGAGTTGGGTGAAGACAGGGTCCCTGCCCAGTGACTGGGAGTTGGGTGAAGACACAGTCCCTGCCCAGTGACTGGGAGTTGGGTGAAGACACAGTCCCTGCCCAGTGACTGGGAGTTGGGTGAAGACAGGGTCTCTGCCCAGTTACTGGTAGTTGGGTGAAGACACAGTCCCTGCCCAGTGACTGGGAGTTGGGTGAAGACAGGGTCCCTGCCCAGTGACTGGGAGTTGGGTAAAGACACAGTCCCTGCCCAGTGACTGGGAGTTGGGTGAAGACACAGTCCCTGCCCAGTGACTGGGAGTTGGGAGAAGACAGGGTCCCTGCCCAGTGACTGGGAGTTGGGTGAAGACAGGGTCCCTGCCCAGTGACTTGGAGTTGGGTGAAAACACAATCCGTGCCCAGTGACTGGGAGTTGGGTAAAGACACAGTCTCTGCCCAGTGACTGGGAGTTGGGTGAAGACAGGGTCCCTGCCCAGTGACTGGGAGTTGGGTGAAGACAGGGTCCCTGCCCAGTGACTGGGAGTTGGGTGAAGACAGGGTCCCTGCCCAGTGACTGGGAGTTGGATGAAGACAGGGTCCCTGCCCAGTGACTGGGAGTTGGGTGAATACAGGGTCCCTGCCCAGTGACTGGGAGTTTGGTGAAGAAACAGTCCCTGCCCAGTGACTGGGAGTTGGGTGAAGACACAGTCTCTGCCCAGTGACTGGGAGTTGGGTGAAGACACAGTCCCTGCCCAGTGACTGGGAGTTGGGTGAAGACACAGTCCCTGCCCAGTGACTGGGAGTTGGGTGAAGACACAGTCTCTGCCCAGTGACTGGGAGTTGGGTGAAGACACAGTCCATGCCCAGTGACTGGGAGTTGGGTGAAGACGCAGTAACTGCCCAGTGACTGGGAGTTGGGTGAAGACACGGTCCCTGCCCAGTGACTGGGAGTTGGGTGAAGACACAGTCCCTGCCCAGTGACTGGGAGTTCGGTGAAGACACAGTCCCTGCCCAGTGACTGGGACTTGGGTGAAGTCAGGGTCTCTGTCCAGTGACTGTGAGTTGGGTGAAGACACGGTCCCTGCCCAGTGACTGGGAGTTGGGTGAAGACACAGTCCCTGCCCAGTGACTGGGAGTTGGGTGAAGACACAGTCTCTGCCCACTGACTGGGAGTTGGGTGAAGACACAGTCCCTGCCCAGTGACTGGGAGTTGGGTGAAGACACAGTCCCTGCCCAGTGACTGGGAGTTGGGTGAAGACAGGGTCTCTGCCCAGTGACTGGGAGTTGGGGGAAGACACAGTCCCTGCCCAGTGACTGGGAGTTGTGTGAAGACAGAGTCCCTGCACAGTGACTGGGAGTTGGGTGAAGACAGGGTCCCTGCCCAGTGACTGGGAGTTGGGTGAAGACACAGTCCCTGCCCAGTGACTGGGAGTTGGGTGAAGACAGGATCCCTGCCCAGTGACTGGGAGTTGGGTGAAGACACAGTCCCTGCCCAGTGACTGGGAGTTGGGTGAAGACACAGTCTCTGCCCAGTGACTGGGAGTTGGGTAAAGACAGGGTCCCTGCCCAGTGACTGGGAGCTGGGTGAAGACACAGTCCCAGCCCAGTGACTGGGAGTTGGGTGAAGACAGGTTCCCTGCCCAGTGACTGGGAGTTGGGTGAAGACAGGGTCCCTGCCCATTGACTGGGAGTTGGGTGAAGACAGGGTCCCTGCCCAGTGACTGGGAGTTGGTGAAGACAGGGTCGCTGCCCAGTGACTGGGAGTTGGGTGAAGACAGGTTCCCTGCCCAGTGACTGGGAGTTGGGTGAAGACAGGGTCCCTGCCCAGTGACTGGGAGTTGGGTGAAGTCAGGGTCCCTGCCCAGTGACTGGGAGTTGGGTGAAGACAGGGTCCCTGCCCAGTGACTGGGAGTTGGTGAAGACAGGGTCCCTGCCCAGTGACTGGGAGTTGGGTGAAGACACAGTCCCTGCCCAGTGACTGGGAGTTGGGTGAAGACACAGTTCCTGCCCAGTGACTGGGAGTTGGGTGAAGACACAGTCCGTGCCCAGTGACTGGGAGTTGGGTGAAGACACAGTCCCTGCCCAGTGACTGGGAGTTGGGTGAAGACACAGTCCCTGCCCAGTGACTGGGAGTTGGGTGAAGACACAGTCCCTGCCCAGTGACTGGGAGTTGGGTGAAGACAGGGTCTCTGCCCTGTTACTGGCAGTTCGGTGAAGACAGGGTCCCTGCCCAGTGACTGGGAGTTGGGTGAAGACACAGTCCCTGCCCAGTGACTGGGAGTTGGGTGAAGACACAGTCCCTGCCCAGTGACTGGGAGTTGGGTGAAGACACAGTCCCTGCCTAGTGACTGGGAGTTGGGAGAAGACAGGGTCCCTGCCCAGTGACTGGGAGTTGGGTGAAGACAGGGTCCCTGCCCAGTGACTCGGAGTTGGGTGAAGACAGAGTCCCTGCCCAGTGACTGGGAGTTGGGTGAATACAGGGTCCCTGCCCAGTGACTGGGAGTTGGGTGAAGACACAGTCTCTGCCCAGTGACTGGGAGTTGGGTAAAGACAGGGTCCCTGCCCAGTGACTGGGAGCTGGGTGAAGACACAGTCCCAGCCCAATGACTGGGAGTTGGGTGAAGACACAGTCCCTGCCCAGTGACTGGGAGTTGGGTGAAGACACAGTCCCTGCCCAGTGACTGGGAGTTGGGTGAAGACAGGGTCCCTGCCCAGTGACTGGGAGTTGGGTGAAGACACAGTCCCTGCCCAGTGACTGGGAGCTGGGTGAAGACACAGTCCCAGCCCAGTGACTGGGAGTTGGGTGAAGACAGGGTCCCTGCCCAGTGACTGGGAGTTGGTGAAGACAGTGTCGCTGCCCAGTGACTGGGAGTTGGGTGAAGACAGGTTCCCTGCCCAGTGACTGGGAGTTGGGTGAAGACACAGTCCCTGCCCAGTGACTGGGAGTTGGGTGAAGTCAGGGTCCCTGCCCAGTGACTGGGAGTTGGGTGAAGACAGGGTCCCTGCCCAGTGACTGGGAGTTGGTGAAGACAGGGTCCCTGCCCAGTGACTGGGAGTTGGGTGAAGACACAGTCCCTGCCCAGTGACTGGGAGTTGGGTGAAGACACAGTTCCTGCCCAGTGACTGGGAGTTGGGTGAAGACACAGTCCGTGCCCAGTGACTGGGAGTTGGGTGAAGACACAGTCCCTGCCCAGTGACTGGGAGTTGGGTGAAGACACAGTCCCTGCCCAGTGACTGGGAGTTGGGTGAAGACACAGTCCCTGCCCAGTGACTGGGAGTTGGGTGAAGACAGGGTCTCTGCCCTGTTACTGGCAGTTGGGTGAAGACAGGGTCCCTGCCCAGTGACTGGGAGTTGGGTGAAGACACAGTCCCTGCCCAGTGACTGGGAGTTGGGTGAAGTCACAGTCCCTCCCTAGTGACTGGGAGTTGGGAGAAGACAGGGTCCCTGCCCAGTGACTGGGAGTTGGGTGAAGACAGGGTCCCTGCCCAGTGACTCGGAGTTGGGTGAAGACAGAGTCCCTGCCCAGTGACTGGGAGTTGGGTGAATACAGGGTCCCTGCCCAGTGACTGGGAGTTGGGTGAAGACACAGTCTCTGCCCAGTGACTGGGAGTTGGGTAAAGACAGGGTCCCTGCCCAGTGTCTGGGAGCTGGGTGAAGACACAGTCCCAGCCCAATGACTGGGAGTTGGGTGAAGACACAGTCCCTGCCCAGTGACTGGGAGTTGGGTGAAGACACAGTCCCTGCCCAGTGACTGGGAGTTGGGTGAAGACACAGTCCCTGCCCAGTGACTGGGAGTTGGGTGAAGACAGGGTCTCTGCCCAGTTACTGGGAGTTGGGTGAAGACAGGGTCCCTGCCCAGTGACTGGGAGTTGGGTGAAGACAGGGTCCCTGCACAGTGACTGGGAGTTGGGTGAAGACACAGTCCCTGCCCAGTGACTGGGAGTTGGGTGAAGACACAGTCCCTGCCCAGTGACTGGGAGTTGGGTGAAGACACAGTCCCTGCCCAGTGACTGGGAGTTGGGTGAAGACACAGTCTCTGCCCAGTGACTGGGAGTTGGGTGAAGACACAGTCCCTGCCCAGTGACTGGGAGTTGGGTGAAGACACAGTCCCTGCCCAGTGACTGGGAGTTGGGTGAAGACAGGGTCGCTGCCCAGTGACTGGGAGTTGGGTGAAGACAGGGTCCCTGCCCAGTGACTGGGAGTTGGGTGAAGACAGGGTCCCTGCCCAATGACTGGGATTTGGGTGAAGACACAGTCTCTGCCCAGTGACTGGGAGTTGGGTGAAGACACAGTCCCTGCCCAGTGACTGGGAGTTGGGTGAAGACAGGGTCCCTGCCCAGTGACTGGGAGTTGGGTGAAGACAGGGTCCCTGCCCAGTGACTTGGAGTTGGGTGAAGACAGGGTCCCTGCCCAGTAGCTGGGAGTTGGGTGAATACAAGGTCCCTGCCCAGTGACTGGGAGTTTGGTGAATAATCAGTCTCTGCCCAGTGACTGGGAGTTGGGTGAAGACAGGGTCCCTGCCCAGTGACTGGGAGTTGGTGAAGACAGGGTCCCTGCCCAGTGACTGGGAGTTGGGTAAAGACAGGGTCCCTGCCCAGTGACTGGTAGTTGGGTGAAGACACAGTCTCTGCCCAGTGACTGGGAGTTGGGGGAAGACAGGGTCCCTGCCCAGTGACTGGGAGTTGGGTGAAGACACAGTCCCTGCCCAGTGACTGCGAGTTGGGTGAAGACACAGTCCCTGCCCAGTGACTGGGAGTTGGGTGAAGACAGGGTCTCTGCCCAGTTACTGGGAGTTGGGTGAAGACAGGGTCCCTGCCCAGTGACTGGGAGTTGGATGAAGACAGGGTCCCTGCCCAGTGACTAGGAGTTGGGTGAATACAGGGTCCCTGCCCAGTGACTGGGAGTTTGGTGAAGAAACAGTCCCTGCCCAGTGACTGGGAGTTGGGTGAAGACACAGTCTCTGCCCAGTGACTGGGAGTTGGGTGAAGACACAGTCCATGCCCAGTGACTGGGAGTTAGGTGAAGACGCAGTAACTGCCCAGTGACTGGTTGACTGGGAGTTGGGTGAAGACACGGTCCCTGCCCAGTGACTGGGAGTTGGGTGAAGACACAGTCCCTGCCCAGTGACTGGGAGTTCGGTGAAGACACAGTCCCTGCCCAGTGACTGGGAGTTGGGTGAAGTCAGGGTCTCTGTCCAGTGACTGGGAGTTGGGTGAAGACACGGTCCCTGCCCAGTGACTGGGAGTTGGGTGAAGACACAGTCCCTGCCCAGTGACTGGGAGTTGGGTGAAGACACAGTCTCTGCCCAGTGACTGGGAGTTGGGTGAAGACACAGTCCCTGCCCAGTGACTGGGAGTTGGGTGAAGACACAGTCCCTGCCCAGTGACTGGGAGTTGGGTGAAGACAGGGTCGCTGCCCAGTGACTGGGAGTTGGGGGAAGACACAGTCCCTGCCCAGTGACTGGGAGTTGTGTGAAGACAGAGTCCCTGCACAGTGACTGGGAGTTAGGTGAAGACAGGGTCCCTGCCCAGTGACTGGGAGTTGGGTGAAGACACAGTCCCTGCCCAGTGACTGGGAGTTGGGTGAAGACAGGGTCCCTGCCCAGTGACTGGGAGTTGGGTGAAGACACAGTCCCTGCCCAGTGACTGGGAGTTGGGTGAAGACATAGTCTCTGCCCAGTGACTGGGAGTTGGGTAAAGACAGGGTCCCTGCCCAGTGACTGGGAGCTGGGTGAAGACACAGTCCCAGCCCAGTGACTGGGAGTTGGGTGAAGACAGGTTCCCTGCCCAGTGACTGGGAGTTGGGTGAAGACAGGGTCCCTGCCCATTGACTGGGAGTTGGGTGAAGACAGGGTCCCTGCCCAGTGACTGGGAGTTGGTGAAGACAGGGTCGCTGCCCAGTGACTGGGAGTTGGGTGAAGACAGGTTCCCTGCCCAGTGACTGGGAGTTGGGTGAAGACAGGGTCCCTGGTCAGTGACTGGGAGTTGGGTGAAGTCAGGGTCCCTGCCCAGTGACTGGGAGTTGGGTGAAGACAGGGTCCCTGCCCAGTGACTGGGAGTTGGTGAAGACAGGGTCCCTGGCCCAGTGACTGGGAGTTGGGTGAAGACACAGTCCCTGCCCAGTGACTGGGAGTTGGGTGAAGACACAGTTCCTGCCCAGTGACTGGGAGTTGGGTGAAGACACAGTCCGTGCCCAGTGACTGGGAGTTGGGTGAAGACACAGTCCCTGCCCAGTGACTGGGAGTTGGGTGAAGACACAGTCCCCGCCCAGTGACTGGGAGTTGGGTGAAGACACAGTCCCTGCCCAGTGACTGGGAGTTGGGTGAAGACAGGGTCTCTGCCCAGTGACTCGGAGTTGGGTGAAGACAGGGTCTCTGCCCAGTTACTGGGAGTTGGGTGAAGACAGGGTCCCTGCCCAGTGACTGGGAGTTGGGTGAAGACAGGGTCCCTGCACAGTGACTGGGAGTTGGGTGAAGACACAGTCCCTGCCCAGTGACTGGGAGTTGGGTGAAGACACAGTCCCTGCCCAGTGACTGGCAGTTGGGTGAAGACACAGTCCCTGCCCAGTGACTGGGAGTTGGGAGAAGACAGGGTCCCTGCCCAGTGACTGGGAGTTGGGTGAAGACAGGGTCCCTGCCCAGTGACTCGGAGTTGGGTGAAGACAGGGTCCCTGCCCAGTGACTGGGAGTTGGGTGAATACAGGGTCCCTGCCCAGTGACTGGGAGTTGGGTGAATACAGGGTCCCTGCCCAGTGACTGGGAGTTGGGTGAAGACACAGTCTCTGCCCAGTGACTGGGAGTTGGGTAAAGACAGGGTCCCTGCCCAGTGACTGGGAGCTGGGTGAAGACACAGTCCCAGCCCAGTGACTGGGAGTTGGGTGAAGACAGGTTCCCTGCCCAGTGACTGGGAGTTGGGTGAAGACAGGGTCCCTGCCCATTGACTGGGAGTTGGGTGAAGACACAGTCTCTGCCCAGTGACTGGGAGTTGGGTGAAGACACAGTCCATGCCCAGTGACTGGGAGTTGGGTGAAGACGCAGTAACTGCCCAGTGACTGGGAGTTGGGTGAAGACACGGTCCCTGCCCAGTGACTGGGAGTTGGGTGATGACACAGTCCCTGCCCAGTGACTGGGAGTTCGGTGAAGACACAGTCCCTGCCCAGTGACTGGGAGTTGGGTGAAGTCAGGGTCTCTGTCCAGTGACTGGGAGTTGGGTGAAGACACGGTCCCTGCCCAGTGACTGGGAGTTGGGTGAAGACACAGTCCCTGCCCAGTGACTGGGAGTTGGGTGAAGACACAGTCTCTGCCCAGTGACTGGGAGTTGGGTGAAGACACAGTCCCTGCCCAGTGACTGGGAGTTGGGTGAAGACACAGTCCCTGCCCAGTGACTGGGAGTTGGGTGAAGACAGGGTCTCAGCCCAGTGACTGGGAGTTGGGGGAAGGCACAGTCCCTGCCCAGTGACTGGGAGTTGGGTGAAGACACAGTCCATGCCCAGTGACTGGGAGTTGGGTGAAGACGCAGTAACTGCCCAGTGACTGGGAGTTGGGTGAAGACACGGTCCCTGCCCAGTGACTGGGAGTTGGGTGAAGACACAGTCCCTGCCCAGTGACTGGGAGTTCGGTGAAGACACAGTCCCTGCCCAGTGACTGGGAGTTGGGTGAAGTCAGGGTCTCTGTCCAGTGACTGGGAGTTGGGTGAAGACACGGTCCCTGCCCAGTGACTGGGAGTTGGGTGAAGACACAGTCCCTGCCCAGTGACTGGGAGTTGGGTGAAGACACAGTCTCTGCCCAGTGACTGGGAGTTGGGTGAAGACACAGTCCCTGCCCAGTGACTGGGAGTTGGGTGAAGACACAGTCCCTGCCCAGTGACTGGGAGTTGGGTGAAGACAGGGTCTCTGCCCAGTGACTGGGAGTTGGGGGAAGACACAGTCCCTGCCCAGTGACTGGGAGTTGTGTGAAGACAGAGTCCCTGCACAGTGACTGGGAGTTGGGTGAAGACAGGGTCCCTGCCCAGTGACTGGGAGTTGGGTGAAGACACAGTCCCTGCCCAGTGACTGGGAGTTGGGTGAAGACAGGGTCCCTGCCCAGTGACTGGGAGTTGGGTGAAGACACAGTCCCTGCCCAGTGACTGGGAGTTGGGTGAAGACACAGTCTCTGCCCAGTGACTGGGAGTTGGGTAAAGACAGGGTCCCTGCCCAGTGACTGGGAGCTGGGTGAAGACACAGTCCCAGCCCAGTGACTGGGAGTTGGGTGAAGACAGGTTCCCTGCCCAGTGACTGGGAGTTGGGTGAAGACAGGGTCCCTGCCCATTGACTGGGAGTTGGGTGAAGACAGGGTCCCTGCCCAGTGACTGGGAGTTGGTGAAGACAGGGTCGCTGCCCAGTGACTGGGAGTTGGGTGAAGTCAGGGTCCCTGCCCAGTGACTGGGAGTTGGGTGAAGACAGGGTCCCTGCCCAGTGACTGGGAGTTGGTGAAGACAGGGTCCTGCCCAGTGACTGGGAGTTGGGTGAAGACACAGTCCCTGCCCAGTGACTGGGAGTTGGGTGAAGACACAGTTCCTGCCCAGTGCCTGGGAGTTGGGTGAAGACACAGTCCCTGCCCAGTGACTGGGAGTTGGGTGAAGACACAGTCCCTGCCCAGTGACTGGCAGTTGGGTGAAGACACAGTCCCTGCCCAGTGACTGGGAGTTGGGAGAAGACAGGGTCCCTGCCCAGTGACTGGGAGTTGGGTGAAGACAGGGTCCCTGCCCAGTGACTCGGAGTTGGGTGAAGACAGGGTCCCTGCCCAGTGACTGGGAGTTGGGTGAATACAGGGTCCCTGCCCAGTGACTGGGAGCTGGGTGAAGACACAGTCCCAGCCCAGTGACTGGGAGTTGGGTGAAGACACAGTCCCTGCCCAGTGACTGGCAGTTGGGTGAAGACACAGTCCCTGCCCAGTGACTGGGAGTTGGGAGAAGACAGGGTCCCTGCCCAGTGACTGGGAGTTGGGTGAAGACAGGGTCCCTGCCCAGTGACTCGGAGTTGGGTGAAGACAGGGTCCCTGCCCAGTGACTGGGAGTTGGGTGAATACAGGGTCCCTGCCCAGTGACTGGGAGTTGGGTGAATACAGGGTCCCTGCCCAGTGACTGGGAGTTGGGTGAAGACACAGTCTCTGCCCAGTGACTGGGAGTTGGGTAAAGACAGGGTCCCTGCCCAGTGACTGGGAGCTGGGTGAAGACACAGTCCCAGCCCAGTGACTGGGAGTTGGGTGAAGACAGGTTCCCTGCCCAGTGACTGGGAGTTGGGTGAAGACAGGGTCCCTGCCCATTGACTGGGAGTTGGGTGAAGACACAGTCTCTGCCCAGTGACTGGGAGTTGGGTGAAGACACAGTCCATGCCCAGTGACTGGGAGTTGGGTGAAGACGCAGTAACTGCCCAGTGACTGGGAGTTGGGTGAAGACACGGTCCCTGCCCAGTGACTGGGAGTTGGGTGAAGACACAGTCCCTGCCCAGTGACTGGGAGTTCGGTGAAGACACAGTCCCTGCCCAGTGACTGGGAGTTGGGTGAAGTCAGGGTCTCTGTCCAGTGACTGGGAGTTGGGTGAAGACACGGTCCCTGCCCAGTGACTGGGAGTTGGGTGAAGACACAGTCCCTGCCCAGTGACTGGGAGTTGGGTGAAGACACAGTCTCTGCCCAGTGACTGGGAGTTGGGTGAAGGCACAGTCCCTGCCCAGTGACTGGGAGTTGGGTGAAGACACAGTCCCTGCCCAGTGACTGGGAGTTGGGTGAAGACAGGGTCTCTGCCCAGTGACTGGGAGTTGGGGGAAGGCACAGTCCCTGCCCAGTGACTGGGAGTTGGGTGAAGACACAGTCCCTGCCCAGTGACTGGGAGTTGGGTGAAGACAGGGTCTCTGCCCAGTGACTGGGAGTTGGGGGAAGGCACAGTCCCTGCCCAGTGACTGGGAGTTGGGTGAAGACACAGTCCATGCCCAGTGACTGGGAGTTGGGTGAAGACGCAGTAACTGCCCAGTGACTGGGAGTTGGGTGAAGACACGGTCCCTGCCCAGTGACTGGGAGTTGGGTGAAGACACAGTCCCTGCCCAGTGACTGGGAGTTCGGTGAAGACACAGTCCCTGCCCAGTGACTGGGAGTTGGGTGAAGTCAGGGTCTCTGTCCAGTGACTGGGAGTTGGGTGAAGACACGGTCCCTGCCCAGTGACTGGGAGTTGGGTGAAGACACAGTCCCTGCCCAGTGACTGGGAGTTGGGTGAAGACACAGTCTCTGCCCAGTGACTGGGAGTTGGGTGAAGACACGGTCCCTGCCCAGTGACTGGGAGTTGGGTGAAGACACAGTCCATGCCCAGTGACTGGGAGTTGGGTGAAGACACAGTCTCTGCCCAGTGACTGGGAGTTGGGTGAAGACACAGTCCCTGCCCAGTGACTGGGAGTTGAGTGAAGACACAGTCCCTGCCCAGTGACTGGGAGTTGGGTGAAGACAGGGTCTCTGCCCAGTGACTGGGAGTTGGGGGAAGACACAGTCCCTGCCCAGTGACTGGGAGTTGTGTGAAGACAGAGTCCCTGCACAGTGACTGGGAGTTGGGTGAAGACAGGGTCCCTGCCCAGTGACTGGGAGTTGGGTGAAGACACAGTCCCTGCCCAGTGACTGGGAGTTGGGTGAAGACAGGGTCCCTGCCCAGTGACTGGGAGTTGGGTGAAGACACAGTCCCTGCCCAGTGACTGGGAGTTGGGTGAAGACACAGTCTCTGCCCAGTGACTGGGAGTTGGGTAAAGACAGGGTCCCTGCCCAGTGACTGGGAGCTGGGTGAAGACACAGTCCCAGCCCAGTGACTGGGAGTTGGGTGAAGACAGGTTCCCTGCCCAGTGACTGGGAGTTGGGTGAAGACAGGGTCCCTGCCCATTGACTGGGAGTTGGGTGAAGACAGGGTCCCTGCCCAGTGACTGGGAGTTGGTGAAGACAGGGTCGCTGCCCAGTGACTGGGAGTTGGGTGAAGACAGGTTCCCTGCCCAGTGACTGGGAGTTGGGTGAAGACAGGGTCCCTGCCCAGTGACTGGGAGTTGGGTGAAGTCAGGGTCCCTGCCCAGTGACTGGGAGTTGGGTGAAGACAGGGTCCCTGCTCAGTGACTGGGAGTTGGTGAAGACAGGGTCCCTGCCCAGTGACTGGGTGTTGGGTGAAGACACAGTCCCTGCCCAGTGACTGGGAGTTGGGTGAAGACACAGTTCCTGCCCAGTGACTGGGAGTTGGGTGAAGACACAGTCCGTGCCCAGTGACTGGGAGTTGGGTGAAGACACAGTCCCTGCCCAGTGACTGGGAGTTGGGTGAAGACACAGTCCCTGCCCAGTGACTGGGAGTTGGGTGAAGACACAGTCCCTGCCCAGTGACTGGGAGTTGGGTGAAGACAGGGTCTCTGCCCAGTTACTGGGAGTTGGGTGAAGACAGGGTCCCTGCCCAGTGACTGGGAGTTGGGTGAAGACAGGGTCCCTGCACAGTGACTGGGAGTTGGGTGAAGACACAGTCCCTGCCCAGTGACTGGGAGTTGGGTGAAGACACAGTCCCTGCCCAGTGACTGGCAGTTGGGTGAAGACACAGTCCCTGCCCAGTGACTGGGAGTTGGGAGAAGACAGGGTCCCTGCCCAGTGACTGGGAGTTGGGTGAAGACAGGGTCCCTGCCCAGTGACTCGGAGTTGGGTGAAGACAGGGTCCCTGCCCAGTGACTGGGAGT
Source organism: Pristiophorus japonicus (assembly GCF_044704955.1). Lineage (NCBI taxonomy): Eukaryota > Metazoa > Chordata > Chondrichthyes > Pristiophoridae > Pristiophorus > Pristiophorus japonicus. The sequence goes on from NW_027253750.1 coordinate 122,254, forward strand.
TGGGTGAATACAGGGTCCCTGCCCAGTGACTGGGAGTTGGGTGAAGACACAGTCTCTGCCCAGTGACTGGGAGTTGGGTAAAGACAGGGTCCCTGCCCAGTGACTGGGAGCTGGGTGAAGACACAGTCCCAGCCCAGTGACTGGGAGTTGGGTGAAGACAGGTTCCCTGCCCAGTGACTGGGAGTTGGGTGAAGACAGGGTCCCTGCCCATTGACTGGGAGTTGGGTGAAGACACAGTCTCTGCCCAGTGACTGGGAGTTGGGTGAAGACACAGTCCATGCCCAGTGACTGGGAGTTGGGTGAAGACGCAGTAACTGCCCAGTGACTGGGAGTTGGGTGAAGACACGGTCCCTGCCCAGTGACTGGGAGTTGGGTGAAGACACAGTCCCTGCCCAGTGACTGGGAGTTGTGTGAAGACAGAGTCCCTGCACAGTGACTGGGAGTTAGGTGAAGACAGGGTCCCTGCCCAGTGACTGGGAGTTGGGTGAAGACACAGTCCCTGCCCAGTGACTGGGAGTTGGGTGAAGACAGGGTCCCTGCCCAGTGACTGGGAGTTGGGTGAAGACACAGTCCCTGCCCAGTGACTGGGAGTTGGGTGAAGACATAGTCTCTGCCCAGTGACTGGGAGTTGGGTAAAGACAGGGTCCCTGCCCAGTGACTGGGAGCTGGGTGAAGACACAGTCCCAGCCCAGTGACTGGGAGTTGGGTGAAGACAGGTTCCCTGCCCAGTGACTGGGAGTTGGGTGAAGACAGGGTCCCTGCCCATTGACTGGGAGTTGGGTGAAGACAGGGTCCCTGCCCAGTGACTGGGAGTTGGTGAAGACAGGGTCGCTGCCCAGTGACTGGGAGTTGGGTGAAGACAGGTTCCCTGCCCAGTGACTGGGAGTTGGGTGAAGACAGGGTCCCTGGTCAGTGACTGGGAGTTGGGTGAAGTCAGGGTCCCTGCCCAGTGACTGGGAGTTGGGTGAAGACAGGGTCCCTGCCCAGTGACTGCGAGTTGGTGAAGACAGGGTCCCTGGCCCAGTGACTGGGAGTTGGGTGAAGACACAGTCCCTGCCCAGTGACTGGGAGTTGGGTGAAGACACAGTTCCTGCCCAGTGACTGGGAGTTGGGTGAAGACACAGTCCCTGCCCAGTGACTGGGAGTTGGGTGAAGACACAGTCCCCGCCCAGTGACTGGGAGTTGGGTGAAGACACAGTCCCCGCCCAGTGACTGGGAGTTGGGTGAAGACACAGTCCCTGCCCAGTGACTGGGAGTTGGGTGAAGACAGGGTCTCTGCCCAGTGACTCGGAGTTGGGTGAAGACAGGGTCTCTGCCCAGTTACTGGGAGTTGGGTGAAGACAGGGTCCCTGCCCAGTGACTGGGAGTTGGGTGAAGACAGGGTCCCTGCACAGTGACTGGGAGTTGGGTGAAGACACAGTCCCTGCCCAGTGACTGGGAGTTGGGTAAAGACACAGTCCCTGCCCAGTGACTGGCAGTTGGGTGAAGACACAGTCCCTGCCCAGTGACTGGGAGTTGGGAGAAGACAGGGTCCCTGCCCAGTGACTGGGAGTTGGGTGAAGACAGGGTCCCTGCCCAGTGACTCGGAGTTGGGTGAAGACAGGGTCCCTGCCCAGTGACTGGGAGTTGGGTGAATACAGGGTCCCTGCCCAGTGACTGGGAGTTGGGTGAATACAGGGTCCCTGCCCAGTGACTGGGAGTTGGGTGAAGACACAGTCTCTGCCCAGTGACTGGGAGTTGGGTAAAGACAGGGTCCCTGCCCAGTGACTGGGAGCTGGGTGAAGACACAGTCCCAGCCCAGTGACTGGGAGTTGGGTGAAGACAGGTTCCCTGCCCAGTGACTGGGAGTTGGGTGAAGACAGGGTCCCTGCCCATTGACTGGGAGTTGGGTGAAGACACAGTCTCTGCCCAGTGACTGGGAGTTGGGTGAAGACACAGTCCATGCCCAGTGACTGGGAGTTGGGTGAAGACGCAGTAACTGCCCAGTGACTGGGAGTTGGGTGAAGACACGGTCCCTGCCCAGTGACTGGGAGTTGGGTGATGACACAGTCCCTGCCCAGTGACTGGGAGTTCGGTGAAGACACAGTCCCTGCCCAGTGACTGGGAGTTGGGTGAAGTCAGGGTCTCTGTCCAGTGACTGGGAGTTGGGTGAAGACACGGTCCCTGCCCAGTGACTGGGAGTTGGGTGAAGACACAGTCCCTGCCCAGTGACTGGGAGTTGGGTGAAGACACAGTCTCTGCCCAGTGACTGGGAGTTGGGTGAAGACACAGTCCCTGCCCAGTGACTGGGAGTTGGGTGAAGACACAGTCCCTGCCCAGTGACTGGGAGTTGGGTGAAGACAGGGTCTCAGCCCAGTGACTGGGAGTTGGGGGAAGGCACAGTCCCTGCCCAGTGACTGGGAGTTGGGTGAAGACACAGTCCATGCCCAGTGACTGGGAGTTGGGTGAAGACGCAGTAACTGCCCAGTGACTGGGAGTTGGGTGAAGACACGGTCCCTGCCCAGTGACTGGGAGTTGGGTGAAGACACAGTCCCTGCCCAGTGACTGGGAGTTCGGTGAAGACACAGTCCCTGCCCAGTGACTGGGAGTTGGGTGAAGTCAGGGTCTCTGTCCAGTGACTGGGAGTTGGGTGAAGACACGGTCCCTGCCCAGTGACTGGGAGTTGGGTGAAGACACAGTCCCTGCCCAGTGACTGGGAGTTGGGTGAAGACACAGTCTCTGCCCAGTGACTGGGAGTTGGGTGAAGACACAGTCCCTGCCCAGTGACTGGGAGTTGGGTGAAGACACAGTCCCTGCCCAGTGACTGGGAGTTGGGTGAAGACAGGGTCTCTGCCCAGTGACTGGGAGTTGGGGGAAGACACAGTCCCTGCCCAGTGACTGGGAGTTGTGTGAAGACAGAGTCCCTGCACAGTGACTGGGAGTTGGGTGAAGACAGGGTCCCTGCCCAGTGACTGGGAGTTGGGTGAAGACACAGTCCCTGCCCAGTGACTGGGAGTTGGGTGAAGACAGGGTCCCTGCCCAGTGACTGGGAGTTGGGTGAAGACACAGTCCCTGCCCAGTGACTGGGAGTTGGGTGAAGACACAGTCTCTGCCCAGTGACTGGGAGTTGGGTGAAGACACAGTCCCCGCCCAGTGACTGGGAGTTGGGTGAAGACACAGTCCCTGCCCAGTGACTGGGAGTTGGGTGAAGACAGGGTCTCTGCCCAGTGACTCGGAGTTGGGTGAAGACAGGGTCTCTGCCCAGTTACTGGGAGTTGGGTGAAGACAGGGTCCCTGCCCAGTGACTGGGAGTTGGGTGAAGACAGGGTCCCTGCACAGTGACTGGGAGTTGGGTGAAGACACAGTCCCTGCCCAGTGACTGGGAGTTGGGTAAAGACACAGTCCCTGCCCAGTGACTGGCAGTTGGGTGAAGACACAGTCCCTGCCCAGTGACTGGGAGTTGGGAGAAGACAGGGTCCCTGCCCAGTGACTGGGAGTTGGGTGAAGACAGGGTCCCTGCCCAGTGACTCGGAGTTGGGTGAAGACAGGGTCCCTGCCCAGTGACTGGGAGTTGGGTGAATACAGGGTCCCTGCCCAGTGACTGGGAGTTGGGTGAATACAGGGTCCCTGCCCAGTGACTGGGAGTTGGGTGAAGACACAGTCTCTGCCCAGTGACTGGGAGTTGGGTAAAGACAGGGTCCCTGCCCAGTGACTGGGAGCTGGGTGAAGACACAGTCCCAGCCCAGTGACTGGGAGTTGGGTGAAGACAGGTTCCCTGCCCAGTGACTGGGAGTTGGGTGAAGACAGGGTCCCTGCCCATTGACTGGGAGTTGGGTGAAGACACAGTCTCTGCCCAGTGACTGGGAGTTGGGTGAAGACACAGTCCATGCCCAGTGACTGGGAGTTGGGTGAAGACGCAGTAACTGCCCAGTGACTGGGAGTTGGGTGAAGACACGGTCCCTGCCCAGTGACTGGGAGTTGGGTGATGACACAGTCCCTGCCCAGTGACTGGGAGTTCGGTGAAGACACAGTCCCTGCCCAGTGACTGGGAGTTGGGTGAAGTCAGGGTCTCTGTCCAGTGACTGGGAGTTGGGTGAAGACACGGTCCCTGCCCAGTGACTGGGAGTTGGGTGAAGACACAGTCCCTGCCCAGTGACTGGGAGTTGGGTGAAGACACAGTCTCTGCCCAGTGACTGGGAGTTGGGTGAAGACACAGTCCCTGCCCAGTGACTGGGAGTTGGGTGAAGACACAGTCCCTGCCCAGTGACTGGGAGTTGGGTGAAGACAGGGTCTCAGCCCAGTGACTGGGAGTTGGGGGAAGGCACAGTCCCTGCCCAGTGACTGGGAGTTGGGTGAAGACACAGTCCATGCCCAGTGACTGGGAGTTGGGTGAAGACGCAGTAACTGCCCAGTGACTGGGAGTTGGGTGAAGACACGGTCCCTGCCCAGTGACTGGGAGTTGGGTGAAGACACAGTCCCTGCCCAGTGACTGGGAGTTCGGTGAAGACACAGTCCCTGCCCAGTGACTGGGAGTTGGGTGAAGTCAGGGTCTCTGTCCAGTGACTGGGAGTTGGGTGAAGACACGGTCCCTGCCCAGTGACTGGGAGTTGGGTGAAGACACAGTCCCTGCCCAGTGACTGGGAGTTGGGTGAAGACACAGTCTCTGCCCAGTGACTGGGAGTTGGGTGAAGACACAGTCCCTGCCCAGTGACTGGGAGTTGGGTGAAGACACAGTCCCTGCCCAGTGACTGGGAGTTGGGTGAAGACAGGGTCTCTGCCCAGTGACTGGGAGTTGGGGGAAGACACAGTCCCTGCCCAGTGACTGGGAGTTGTGTGAAGACAGAGTCCCTGCACAGTGACTGGGAGTTGGGTGAAGACAGGGTCCCTGCCCAGTGACTGGGAGTTGGGTGAAGACACAGTCCCTGCCCAGTGACTGGGAGTTGGGTGAAGACAGGGTCCCTGCCCAGTGACTGGGAGTTGGGTGAAGACACAGTCCCTGCCCAGTGACTGGGAGTTGGGTGAAGACACAGTCTCTGCCCAGTGACTGGGAGTTGGGTAAAGACAGGGTCCCTGCCCAGTGACTGGGAGCTGGGTGAAGACACATTCCCAGCCCAGTGACTGGGAGTTGGGTGAAGACAGGTTCCCTGCCCAGTGACTGGGAGTTGGATGAAGACAGGGTCCCTGCCCATTGACTGGGAGTTGGGTGAAGACAGGGTCCCTGCCCAGTGACTGGGAGTTGGTGAAGACAGGGTCGCTGCCCAGTGACTGGGAGTTGGGTGAAGTCAGGGTCCCTGCCCAGTGACTGGGAGTTGGGTGAAGACAGGGTCCCTGCCCAGTGACTGGGAGTTGGTGAAGACAGGGTCCTGCCCAGTGACTGGGAGTTGGGTGAAGACACAGTCCCTGCCCAGTGACTGGGAGTTGGGTGAAGACACAGTTCCTGCCCAGTGCCTGGGAGTTGGGTGAAGACACAGTCCGTGCCCAGTGACTGGGAGTTGGGTGAAGATACAGTCCCTGCCCAGTGACTGGGAGTTGGGTGAAGACACAGTCCCTGCCCAGTGACTGGGAGTTGGGTGAAGACACAGTCCCTGCCCAGTGACTGGGAGTTGGGTGAAGACAGGGTCCCTGCCCAGTGACTGGGAGTTGGGTGAAGACAGGGTCCCTGCACAGTGACTGGGAGTTGGGTGAAGACACAGTCCCTGCCCAGTGACTGGGAGTTGGGTGAAGACACAGTCCCTGCCCAGTGACTGGCAGTTGGGTGAAGACACAGTCCCTGCCCAGTGACTGGGAGTTGGGAGAAGACAGGGTCCCTGCCCAGTGACTGGGAGTTGGGTGAAGACAGGGTCCCTGCCCAGTGACTCGGAGTTGGGTGAAGACAGGGTCCCTGCCCAGTGACTGGGAGTTGGGTGAATACAGGGTCCCTGCCCAGTGACTGGGAGTTGGGTGAAGACACAGTCTCTGCCCAGTGACTGGGAGTTGGGTAAAGACAGGGTCCCTGCCCAGTGACTGGGAGCTGGGTGAAGACACAGTCCCAGCCCAGTGACTGGGAGTTGGGTGAAGACACAGTCCCTGCCCAGTGACTGGCAGTTGGGTGAAGACACAGTCCCTGCCCAGTGACTGGGAGTTGGGAGAAGACAGGGTCCCTGCCCAGTGACTGGGAGTTGGGTGAAGACAGGGTCCCTGCCCAGTGACTCGGAGTTGGGTGAAGACAGGGTCCCTGCCCAGTGACTGGGAGTTGGGTGAATACAGGGTCCCTGCCCAGTGACTGGGAGTTGGGTGAATACAGGGTCCCTGCCCAGTGACTGGGAGTTGGGTGAAGACACAGTCTCTGCCCAGTGACTGGGAGTTGGGTAAAGACAGGGTCCCTGCCCAGTGACTGGGAGCTGGGTGAAGACACAGTCCCAGCCCAGTGACTGGGAGTTGGGTGAAGACAGGTTCCCTGCCCAGTGACTGGGAGTTGGGTGAAGACAGGGTCCCTGCCCATTGACTGGGAGTTGGGTGAAGACACAGTCTCTGCCCAGTGACTGGGAGTTGGGTGAAGACACAGTCCATGCCCAGTGACTGGGAGTTGGGTGAAGACGCAGTAACTGCCCAGTGACTGGGAGTTGGGTGAAGACACGGTCCCTGCCCAGTGACTGGGAGTTGGGTGAAGACACAGTCCCTGCCCAGTGACTGGGAGTTCGGTGAAGACACAGTCCCTGCCCAGTGACTGGGAGTTGGGTGAAGTCAGGGTCTCTGTCCAGTGACTGGGAGTTGGGTGAAGACACGGTCCCTGCCCAGTGACTGGGAGTTGGGTGAAGACACAGTCCCTGCCCAGTGACTGGGAGTTGGGTGAAGACACAGTCTCTGCCCAGTGACTGGGAGTTGGGTGAAGGCACAGTCCCTGCCCAGTGACTGGGAGTTGGGTGAAGACACAGTCCCTGCCCAGTGACTGGGAGTTGGGTGAAGACAGGGTCTCTGCCCAGTGACTGGGAGTTGGGGGAAGGCACAGTCCCTGCCCAGTGACTGGGAGTTGGGTGAAGACACAGTCCCTGCCCAGTGACTGGGAGTTGGGTGAAGACAGGGTCTCTGCCCAGTGACTGGGAGTTGGGGGAAGGCACAGTCCCTGCCCAGTGACTGGGAGTTGGGTGAAGACACAGTCCATGCCCAGTGACTGGGAGTTGGGTGAAGACGCAGTAACTGCCCAGTGACTGGGAGTTGGGTGAAGACACGGTCCCTGCCCAGTGACTGGGAGTTGGGTGAAGACACAGTCCCTGCCCAGTGACTGGGAGTTCGGTGAAGACACAGTCCCTGCCCAGTGACTGGGAGTTGGGTGAAGTCAGGGTCTCTGTCCAGTGACTGGGAGTTGGGTGAAGACACGGTCCCTGCCCAGTGACTGGGAGTTGGGTGAAGACACAGTCCCTGCCCAGTGACTGGGAGTTGGGTGAAGACACAGTCTCTGCCCAGTGACTGGGAGTTGGGTGAAGACACGGTCCCTGCCCAGTGACTGGGAGTTGGGTGAAGACACAGTCCATGCCCAGTGACTGGGAGTTGGGTGAAGACACAGTCTCTGCCCAGTGACTGGGAGTTGGGTGAAGACACAGTCCCTGCCCAGTGACTGGGAGTTGAGTGAAGACACAGTCCCTGCCCAGTGACTGGGAGTTGGGTGAAGACAGGGTCTCTGCCCAGTGACTGGGAGTTGGGGGAAGACACAGTCCCTGCCCAGTGACTGGGAGTTGTGTGAAGACAGAGTCCCTGCACAGTGACTGGGAGTTGGGTGAAGACAGGGTCCCTGCCCAGTGACTGGGAGTTGGGTGAAGACACAGTCCCTGCCCAGTGACTGGGAGTTGGGTGAAGACAGGGTCCCTGCCCAGTGACTGGGAGTTGGGTGAAGACACAGTCCCTGCCCAGTGACTGGGAGTTGGGTGAAGACACAGTCTCTGCCCAGTGACTGGGAGTTGGGTAAAGACAGGGTCCCTGCCCAGTGACTGGGAGCTGGGTGAAGACACAGTCCCAGCCCAGTGACTGGGAGTTGGGTGAAGACAGGTTCCCTGCCCAGTGACTGGGAGTTGGGTGAAGACAGGGTCCCTGCCCATTGACTGGGAGTTGGGTGAAGACAGGGTCCCTGCCCAGTGACTGGGAGTTGGTGAAGACAGGGTCGCTGCCCAGTGACTGGGAGTTGGGTGAAGACAGGTTCCCTGCCCAGTGACTGGGAGTTGGGTGAAGACAGGGTCCCTGCCCAGTGACTGGGAGTTGGGTGAAGTCAGGGTCCCTGCCCAGTGACTGGGAGTTGGGTGAAGACAGGGTCCCTGCTCAGTGACTGGGAGTTGGTGAAGACAGGGTCCCTGCCCAGTGACTGGGTGTTGGGTGAAGACACAGTCCCTGCCCAGTGACTGGGAGTTGGGTGAAGACACAGTTCCTGCCCAGTGACTGGGAGTTGGGTGAAGACACAGTCCGTGCCCAGTGACTGGGAGTTGGGTGAAGACACAGTCCCTGCCCAGTGACTGGGAGTTGGGTGAAGACACAGTCCCTGCCCAGTGACTGGGAGTTGGGTGAAGACACAGTCCCTGCCCAGTGACTGGGAGTTGGGTGAAGACAGGGTCTCTGCCCAGTTACTGGGAGTTGGGTGAAGACAGGGTCCCTGCCCAGTGACTGGGAGTTGGGTGAAGACAGGGTCCCTGCACAGTGACTGGGAGTTGGGTGAAGACACAGTCCCTGCCCAGTGACTGGGAGTTGGGTGAAGACACAGTCCCTGCCCAGTGACTGGCAGTTGGGTGAAGACACAGTCCCTGCCCAGTGACTGGGAGTTGGGAGAAGACAGGGTCCCTGCCCAGTGACTGGGAGTTGGGTGAAGACAGGGTCCCTGCCCAGTGACTCGGAGTTGGGTGAAGACAGGGTCCCTGCCCAGTGACTGGGAGTTGGGTGAATACAGGGTCCCTGCCCAGTGACTGGGAGTTGGGTGAAGACACAGTCTCTGCCCAGTGACTGGGAGTTGGGTAAAGACAGGGTCCCTGCCCAGTGACTGGGAGCTGGGTGAAGACACAGTCCCAGCCCAGTGACTGGGAGTTGGGTGAAGACAGGTTCCCTGCCCAGTGACTGGGAGTTGGGTGAAGACAGGGTCCCTGCCCATTGACTGGGAGTTGGGTGAAGACACAGTCTCTGCCCAGTGACTGGGAGTTGGGTGAAGACACAGTCCATGCCCAGTGACTGGGAGTTGGGTGAAGACGCAGTAACTGCCCAGTGACTGGGAGTTGGGTGAAGACACGGTCCCTGCCCAGTGACTGGGAGTTGGGTGAAGACACAGTCCCTGCCCAGTGACTGGGAGTTCGGTGAAGACACAGTCCCTGCCCAGTGACTGGGAGTTGGGTGAAGTCAGGGTCTCTGTCCAGTGACTGGGAGTTGGGTGAAGACACGGTCCCTGCCCAGTGACTGGGAGTTGGGTGAAGACACAGTCCCTGCCCAGTGACTGGGAGTTGGGTGAAGACAGGTTCCCTGCCCAGTGACTGGGAGTTGGGTGAAGACAGGGTCCCTGCCCAGTGACTGGGAGTTGGGTGAAGTCAGGGTCCCTGCCCAGTGACTGGGAGTTGGGTGAAGACAGGGTCCCTGCTCAGTGACTGGGAGTTGGTGAAGACAGGGTCCCTGCCCAGTGACTGGGAGTTGGGTGAAGACACAGTCCCTGCCCAGTGACTGGGAGTTGGGTGAAGACACAGTTCCTGCCCAGTGACTGGGAGTTGGGTGAAGACACAGTCCGTGCCCAGTGACTGGGAGTTGGGTGAAGACACAGTCCCTGCCCAGTGACTGGGAGTTGGGTGAAGACACAGTCCCTGCCCAGTGACTGGGAGTTGGGTGAAGACACAGTCCCTGCCCAGTGACTGGGAGTTGGGTGAAGACAGGGTCTCTGCCCAGTGACTGGGAGTTGGGTGAAGACAGGGTCTCTGCCCAGTTACTGGGAGTTGGGTGAAGACAGGGTCCCTGCCCAGTGACTGGGAGTTGGGTGAAGACAGGGTCCCTGCACAGTGACTGGGAGTTGGGTGAAGACACAGTCCCTGCCCAGTGACTGGGAGTTGGGTGAAGACACAGTCCCTGCCCAGTGACTGGCAGTTGGGTGAAGACACAGTCCCTGCCCAGTGACTGGGAGTTGGGAGAAGACAGGGTCCCTGCCCAGTGACTGGGAGTTGGGTGAAGACAGGGTCCCTGCCCAGTGACTCGGAGTTGGGTGAAGACAGGGTCCCTGCCCAGTGACTGGGAGTTGGGTGAATACAGGGTCCCTGCCCAGTGACTGGGAGTTGGGTGAAGACACAGTCTCTGCCCAGTGACTGGGAGTTGGGTAAAGACAGGGTCCCTGCCCAGTGACTGGGAGCTGGGTGAAGACACAGTCCCAGCCCAGTGACTGGGAGTTGGGTGAAGACAGGTTCCCTGCCCAGTGACTGGGAGTTGGGTGAAGACAGGGTCCCTGCCCATTGACTGGGAGTTGGGTGAAGACACAGTCTCTGCCCAGTGACTGGGAGTTGGGTGAAGACACAGTCCATGCCCAGTGACTGGGAGTTGGGTGAAGACGCAGTAACTGCCCAGTGACTGGGAGTTGGGTGAAGACACGGTCCCTGCCCAGTGACTGGGAGTTGGATGAAGACACAGTCCCTGCCCAGTGACTGGGAGTTCGGTGAAGACACAGTCCCTGCCCAGTGACTGGGAGTTGGGTGAAGTCAGGGTCTCTGTCCAGTGACTGGGAGTTGGGTGAAGACACGGTCCCTGCCCAGTGACTGGGAGTTGGGTGAAGACACAGTCCCTGCCCAATGACTGGGAGTTGGGTGAAGACACAGTCTCTGCCCAGTGACTGGGAGTTGGGTGAAGACACAGTCCCTGCCCAGTGACTGGGAGTTGGGTGAAGACACAGTCCCTGCCCAGTGACTGGGAGTTGGGTGAAGACAGGGTCTCTGCCCAGTGACTGGGAGTTGGGGGAAGGCACAGTCCCTGCCCAGTGACTGGGAGTTGGGTGAAGACAGAGTCCCTGCACAGTGACTGGGAGTTGGGTGAAGACAGGGTCCCTGCCCAGTGACTGGGAGTTGGGTGAAGACACAGTCCCTGCCCAGTGACTGGGAGTTGGGTGAAGACAGGGTCCCTGCCCAGTGACTGGGAGTTGGGTGAAGACACAGTCCCTGCCCAGTGACTGGGAGTTGGGTGAAGACACAGTCTCTGCCCAGTGACTGGGAGTTGGGTAAAGACAGGGTCCCTGCCCAGTGACTGGGAGCTGGGTGAAGACAGGTTCCCTGCCCAGTGACTGGGAGTTGGGTGAAGACAGGGTCCCTGCCCAGTGACTGGGAGTTGGGTGAAGTCAGGGTCCCTGCCCAGTGACTGGGAGTTGGGTGAAGACAGGGTCCTTGCCCAGTGACTGGGAGTTGGTGAAGACAGGGTCCCTGCCCAGTGACTGGGAGTTGGGTGAAGACACAGTCCCTGCCCAGTGACTGGGAGTTGGGTGAAGACACAGTTCCTGCCCAGTGACTGGGAGTTGGGTGAAGACACAGTCCGTGCCCAGTGACTGGGAGTTGGGTGAAGACACAGTCCCTGCCCAGTGACTGGGAGTTGGGTGAAGACACAGTCCCTGCCCAGTGACTGGGAGTTGGGTGAAGACACAGTCCCTGCCCAGTGACTGGGAGTTGGGTGAAGACAGGGTCTCTGCCCAGTTACTGGGAGTTGGGTGAAGACAGGGTCCCTGCCCAGTGACTGGGAGTTGGGTGAAGACAGGGTCCCTGCACAGTGACTGGGAGTTGGGTGAAGACACAGTCCCTGCCCAGTGACTGGGAGTTGGGTGAAGACACAGTCCCTGCCCAGTGACTGGGAGTTGGGTGAAGACACAGTCCCTGCCCAGTGACTGGGAGTTGGGAGAAGACAGGGTCCCTGCCCAGTGACTGGGAGTTGGGTGAAGACAGGGTCCCTGCCCAGTGACTCGGAGTTGGGTGAAGACACAGTCCCTGCCCAGTGACTGGGAGTTGGGTGAGGATGGGTTGGGTGAGAACATAAAAACATAAGAATTAGTAGAAGGAGTCGGCCATTCGGCCCCTTGAGGCTGCTCCGCAATTCAATAAGATCATGGCTGTTCCTCTACCTCTATGCCTTGATTCCCTTAATATCCAAAAATCTATCGATCTCTACCAACAACACCTTGTATTTATATAGCGCATTAACAACAACTTTTATTTATGTAGTAAAATGTCCCAAGGTGCTTCACAGCAGTGTTACGAGAGAACAAGATAAATTTGACACCGAGCCACATAAGAAGAAATTACGGCAGACAAAGAGGTAGGTTTTAAGGAGCATCTTAAAGGAGGAAAGTGAGGTAGAGAGGCGGAGAGGTTTAGGGAGGGAGTTTCAGAGCTTGGGGCCCAGGTAGCTGAAGGCACAGCCACCGATGGTTGAGCGATTATAATCAGGGATGCTCAGGAGGGTAGAATTAGATGAGTGCTGATATACTGGGATGTTTGAGGCTGAAGGAGATTACAGAGATAGGGAGGGGTAAGATCATGGAGGGATTTCTAAACTAGGATGAGAATTTTCAAATCGAAGCATTGCTTAACTGGGAGCCAATGTAGGGCAGAGAGCACAGGGGTGATGGATGAATGGGACTGGGTGTGAGTTAGGACACGGAGCAGTGAGTACAGGGGGTGATGGGTCAGTGGGACTGGGTGTGAGTTAGGACACGGGGCAACGAGCACAGGGGGTGATGGGTGAGTGGGACTGGGTGTGAGTTAGGACACGGGGCAACGAGCACAGGGGGTGATGGGTGAGTGGGACTGGGTGTGAGTTAGGACACGGGGCAACGAGCACAGGGGGTGATGGGTGAGTGGGACTGGGTGTGAGTTAGGACACGGGGCAACGAGCACAGGGGGTGATGTGTGAATGGGACTCGGTGTGAGTTATGACACGGGTCAGTGAGCACAGGGGGTGATGGGTGAGTGGGACTGGGTGTGAGTTAGGACACGGGGCAGTGAGCACAGGGAGTGATGGGTGAATGGGACTCGGTGCGAGTTAGGACAAGGGGCAGTGAGCACAGGGGGTGATTGGTGAGTGGGACTGGGTGTGAGTTAGGACACGGGGCAGTGAGCACAGGGGGTGATGGGTGAGCGGGACTCGGTGCGAGTTAGGACACGGGGCAGTGAGCACAGGGGGTGATGGGTGAGCGGGACTGGGTGTGAGTTAGGACACGGAGCAGTGAGCACAGGGGGTGATGGGTGAGCGGGACTGGGTGTGAGTTAGGACACGGGGCAGTGAGCACAGGGGGTGATGGGTGAGTGGGACTGGGTGTGAGTTAGGACACGGGGGCAGTGAGCACAGGGGGTGATGGGTGAGTGGGACTGGGTGTGAGTTAGGACACGGGGCAGTGAGCACAGGGGGTGATGGGTGAGTGGGGCTGGGTGTGAGTTAGGACACGGGGCAGTGAGCACAGGGGGTGATGGGTGAGTGGGACTGGGTGTGAGTTAGGACACGGGGCAGTGAGCACAGGGGGTGATGGGTGAGTGGGACTGGGTGTGAGTTAGGACACGGGGCAGTGAGCACAGGGGGTGATGGGTGAGTGGGACTGGGTGTGAGTTAGGACACGGAGCAGTGAGCACAGGGGGTGATGGGTGAGTGGGACTGGGTGTGAGTTAGGACACGGAGCAGTGAGCACAGTGGGTGATGGGTGAGTGGGACTGGGTGTGAGTTAGGACACGGGGTCAGTGAGCACAGGGGGTGATGGGTGAGTGGGACTGGGTGTGAGTTAGGACACGGAGCAGTGAGCACAGGGGGTGATGGGTGAGTGGGACTGGGTGTGAGTTAGGATACGGGGCAGTGAGCACAGGGGGTGATGGGTGAGTGGGACTGGGTGCGAGTTAGGACACGGAGCAGTGAGCACAGGGAGTGATGGGTGAGTGGGACTGGGTGTGAGTTAGGACACGGGGCAGTGAGCACAGGGGGTGATGGGTGAGTGGGACTGGGTGCGAGTTAGGACACGGGGCAGTGAGCACAGGGGGTGATGGGTGAGTGGGACTGGGTGCGAGTTAGGACACGGGGCAGTGAGCACAGGGGGTGATGGGTGAGTGGGACTGGGTGTGAGTTAGGACACGGGGCAGTGAGCACAGGGGGTGATGGGTGAGTGGGACTGGGTGTGAGATGGACACGGAGCAGTGAGCACAGGGGGTGATGGGTGAGTGGGACTGGGTGTGAGTTAGGACACGGGGCAGTGAGCACAGGGGGTGATGGGTGAGTGGGACTGGGTGTGAGATGGACACGGAGCAGTGAGCACAGGGGGTGATGGGTGAGTGGGACTGGGTGTGAGTTAGGACACGGGGCAGTGAGCACAGGGGGTGATGGGTGAGTGGGACTGGGTGTGAGTTAGGACACGGGGCAGTGAGCACAGGGGGTGATGGGTGAGTGGGACTGGGTGTGAGATGGACACGGAGCAGTGAGCACAGGGGGTGATGGGTGAGTGGGACTGGGTGTGAGTTAGGACACGGGGCAGTGAGCACAGGGGGTGATGGGTGAGTGGGACTGGGTGTGAGATGGACACGGAGCAGTGAGCACAGGGGGTGATGGGTGAGTGGGACTGGGTGTGAGTTAGGACACGGGGCAGTGAGCACAGGGGGTGATGGGTGAGTGGGACTGGGTGTGAGTTAGGACACGGGGGCAGTGAGCACAGGGGGTGATGGGTGAGCGGGACTCAGTGCGCCGAGTTTTGGATCAGCTCTAGTTTACGTAGGGTAGAATGTGGGAGGCCAGCCATGAGCGCATTGGAATAGTCAAGTCTAGAGGTAACAAAGGCACGGATGAGGGCATCAGCAGCGGATGAGCTGAGGCAAGGGCGGAGATGGGCGATGTTATGGAGGTGGAAATAGGCAGGCTTAGTTATGCTGTGGATATGTGGCCGGAAGCTCATTTCAGGGTCAAATATGAGACCAAGGTTGTGAACAGTCTGGTTCAGCCTCAGACAGACGTTGGGGAGAGGGATGGAGTCAGTGGCTGGCGAACGGAGTTTATGGCGGGGACCAAAGACAATGGCTTCGGTCTTTTCTTAATTGGAGAAAATTTCTGCTCATCCAGTACTGGATGTCGGACAAGCAGTCTGGCAATTAAGAGACAGTGGCGGGGTGAGAGAAGTGATTGTATTTAAGGTGGCATTGAAACATAGAATCATAGAAAATAGGTGCAGGAGCTGAGTCCATGATCGGATCAGCCATGATCTTATTAAATGGCGGATCAGGCTCGAGGGGCCGAATGGCCAACTCCTGCTCCTATTTCTGATGTTCTTAACCCCTGGTCCGGATGGATTGCTCCTGTTCCTACTTCTTATGTAAGTGTTGGTGAGGTAGAGGTGGGTGTCATCAGCGAACATGTGAAAACTGACACTGTGTTTTCGGATGATGTCGCTGAGGGGCAGCATGTAGATGAGAAATAGGAGGAGACCAAGGATAAATCATTTGGTCCCCTCATTCAAATCTTTGATATAGATTGTGAATAGCTGGGGCCCAAGCACCGATCCTTGTGGCACCCCACTAGTTACAGCCTGCCAACCCAAAAATGATCCGTTTATTCCTGTTTTCTGTCCACTAACCAATCCTCAATCCATGCTGGTATATTATATGAGGATGGGTTGGATTGGATGCCCAGAAACACTCACCTGATGAGCCTCTTATGTGGGGAAATTCCATCGGGAATCCCCAATCACATGATGCGCTCCCAGTTGGTGATTGGATGTACTTTATCAATCATAGGCAGTCCCTCGAAATCGAGGAAGACTTGCTTCCACTCCAAAAGTGAGTTCTCAGGTGACCGAACAGTCCAATACGGGAACCACAGTCCCTGTCACAGGTGGGACAGACAGTGGTTGAAGGAAGGGGAGGGTGGGACTGGTTTGCCACACGCTCCTTCCGCTGCCTGCACTTGATTTCTGCATGCTCTCAGCGATGAGACTCGAGGTGCTCAGCGCCCTCCCGGATGCACCTCCTCCACTTAGGGCGGTCTTTGGCCAGGGACTCCCAGGTGTCGATGGGGATGTTGCACTTTATCAGGGAGGCTTTGAGGCTGTCCTTGAAACGTTTCCTCTGCCCACCTGGGGCTCGCTTGCCGTGTAGGATTTCTGAGTAGAGCGCTTGCTTTGTGAGTCTTGTGTCAGGCATGTGAACAATGTGGCCTGCCCAGCGGAGCTGGTCGAGTGTGGTCAGTGCTTCGATGCTGGGGATGTTGGCCTGGTCGAGGACGCTAACGTTGGTGCATCTGTCCTCCCAGGGAATTTGCAGGATCTTGTGGAGACATCGTTGGTGGTTTTGAGGTGTCTACTGTACATGGTCCATGTCTCTGAGCCATACAGGAGGGCGGGTATCACTCCAGCCCTGTAGACCATAAGCTTGGTGCCAGATTTGAGGGCCTGATCTTTGAACACTCTCTTCCTCAGGCGGCCTGGAGGCGGTCGTCAATGTCTGCCCTTGCTGATAATAGGCTCCCGAGGTATGAAAAGTGGTCCACATTGTTCAGGGCCCGCCATGGATCTTGATGACTGGATGGGCAGTGCTGTGTGGCGGGGTCAGGTTGGTAGAGGACCTTTGTCTTACGGATGTTTAGTGTAAGGCCCATGCTTTCGTACGCCTCAGTGAAGATGTTGACGATGGCTTGGAGTTCAGCCTCTGAATGTGTGCT
Source organism: Pristiophorus japonicus (assembly GCF_044704955.1). NCBI lineage: Eukaryota > Metazoa > Chordata > Chondrichthyes > Pristiophoridae > Pristiophorus > Pristiophorus japonicus. The sequence goes on from NW_027253750.1 coordinate 138,874, forward strand.
GACGCAAGTGTCATCCGCGGGACGACAGAGGTTGGGGTGGTCTTGGACCTGGCCTGGAGGTGGCGAAGGTTGAACAGGTTCCCATTGGTTCTGTAGTTTAGTTCCACTCCAGCGAGGAGCTTGTTGAGTGTGAGATGGAGCATGGCAGCGATGAAGATTGAGAAGAGGGTTGGAGCGATGATGCAGCCCTGTTTGACCCTGGTCCGGATGTGGATTGGGTCTGTGGTGGATCCGTTGGTCAGGATCACGGCCTGCATGTCGTCGTGAAGCAGGTGAAGGATGTTGACAAACTTTTGGGGGCAGCCGAAATGGAGGAGGACGCTCCATAGACCCTCGCAGTTGACAGTGTCAAAGGCCTTTGTAAGGTCGAAGAAGGCCATGTACTGTTCCCTGTTGGGGTTGTTCCCTGCATTTTTCTTGCAGCTGTCACGCCATAAGAATCATGACCGTTGTGCCCCATACACAGCGCGGGAGGAGCTCCTCAGCCACAGGGAGAAGATGGTTGAGAAGGATTCTAGCAATGACTTTCCCAGTGGCTGATAACGGAGGTCCCTCTGTGGTTGCTGCAGTCGGACTTGTCCCCTTTTATAAGATGATCACGATTATTGCATCTCTGAGATCTCCAGGCATGCTCTCCTTCTTCCAGATAAGAGAGATTAGGGCATGCATTCATGCCAATAGTGCCTGTCAGCCATACTTTAATGCCTCAGCGGGGATTCCATCTGCTCCTGATGCCTTGTTGTTCTTGAGCTGACGGATGGCCTTTTCTACCTCGTGCAGGGCTGGGGTTTTGCTGAGATGGTGGTGGGTAGCATGCTGTGGGATGGAGTCGAGGACACTCGTGTCAAAGGCAGAGTCTCAATTAAGGAGATCTTTGAAGTGCTCCTTCCAGCAGGCACTGACTGCCTCGGTGTCGTTGATAAGTGTCTCCCCATTCTTGGCCAGCAGTGGGGTGGGGCTTTGAGAGTTTGGGCTGTAGATGGTCTTGACTGCGGTGAAGAATCCTCGCTCATCGCGGCTGTCGGCCAGCTGCTGGATCTCCTGTGCTTTCTCCACCACCATCTACTCTTTAGGTCGCGGGTTTTTTGTTGGACCTCGGCCTTCAGCTGCCTGTAGAGCTGCTGCTCCCGAGTTGGGTTGTTGCTTTAAGTTCAGAAATGCTCTGCGCTTGCGGCTTATTGGCTTCTGGATCTCCCGGTCGTTCTCGTCAAACCAGTCTCGGTGTTTCCTGGTTGAGTGACCGAGCGTCTCTTCGGCCAATGGTTATGGTGGCCTGGCGGGCAGGCCAAGTGTTGTGGGCACTCTGCGTCTCGGGGTCATCGAGGGTCGCCAGGCTGGCAGTCAGGCTCTGAGCTGGGTCTTTGAGTGCCCCGGCATGTGCTTGGTTCTGATTGGATACTCACTGTCCACCAATGGCGGAGCTGCGCACTCTCTGATTGGCAGCCACACTGTCCAATCAGCGGCGCCGCAAGTTGTGCGGAAGTGAAAAGTTTTTGGAAAGTTTGAGGCCGGGAGATGGAGTGGGGGATCGGGGCCTGGAGCACCTGGGGGCCGGGGATCGGGGCCTGGGGGCCGGGGAGCGGGGCCTGGGGGCCGCTCCTTCTGCTGATCTGCTCCGCTGCGGCCGAGTCCTTCACCCAGCCCTCGGACTCGGAGTTCACGTTCGTTCTGCCGCCGGGCAGAGAGGAATGTTTCTACCAGAGCGCCGGCCACAACACCAGCATGGAGCTGGAGTACCAGGTGGGGCCGGGGGCCGGGGGCCGCGGGCCGGGGAGCTGGAGTACCAGGTGGGGCCGGGGGCCGGGGGCCGGGGAGCTGGAGTACCAGGTGGGGCCGGGGGCCGGGGTACCCGGGCCCGGGACTCGAGTACTGAACATGGGGTCCCAGTGTCTCCGGCCCCAGGCCCCCGGAGCCCGAATACCGGCGGCTTCTCCCCTCCCTGGTCCGGCTGAGAGCCCCGGGCCCCGGGCTCCGGGTTAAACTCTGGCCGCTCCGACTGTGCCTCAGCTGGAACTGACATTTGTTAATTCCGGCCCCGATTCCGCCTTGTCCAGGCAGTTTAAAGAGCTTTACTAGAGCCATGTGGCTGGGGCTCCGAGCTGCGCCCGGCTTGTGCTGAGGGTGGGTGGGTTGAGGTTGGGTTGGGTTGAGGGTGGGTTGTGGGCTGTGTCTGGCTTGTGCTGAGGGTGGGTTGGGTTGAGGGTGGGTTGTGGGCTGTGTCTGAGCCCGGCTTGGGCTGAGGGTGGGTTGTGGGCTGTGTCTGGCTTGTGCTGAGGGTGGTTGGGTTGAGGGTGGTTGGGTTGTGGGCTGTGTCTGAGCCCAGCTTGTGCTGAGGGTGGGTGGGTTGAGGGTGGGTTGGGTTGAGGGTGGGTTGTGGGCTGTGTCTGAGCCCGGCTTGGGCTGAGGGTGGGTTGTGGGCTGTGTCTGGCTTGTGCTGAGGGTGGTTGGGTTGAGGGTGGTTGGGTTGAGGGTGGGTTGGGTTGAGGGTGGGTTGGGTTGAGGGTGGGTGGGTTGTGGGCTGTGTCTGAGCCCGGCTTGTGCTGAGGGTGGGTTGGGTTGAGGGTGGGTTGGGTTGAGGGTGGGTTGGGTTGAGGGTGGGTTGGGTTGAGGGTGGGTTGGGTTGAGGGTGGGTTGTGGGCTGTGTCTGAGCCCGGCTTGGGCTGAGGGTGGGTTGTGGGCTGTGTCTGGCTTGTGCTGAGGGTGGTTGGGTTGAGGGTGGGTTGGGTTGAGGGTGGGTTGGGTTGAGGGTGGTTGGGTTGAGGGTGGTTGGGTTGAGGGTGGTTGGGTTGTGGGCTGTGTCTGAGCCCGGCTTGTGCTTTTCCCGCAGGTTATTGGAGGCGCCGGGATAGATGTCGATTTCACCGTCTTCAGTCCAAATAATGAAATCCTGATCGCGGAGTCCCGGCGCTCTGACGGTGTCCATGCGTGAGTTTAACCACCGGGCATGGCTCCAAATCGCTTTCCGCCCATCGGCTTTGTCTCTGATCTCTCCTGATTCTGGGGTACGGTTCCCCAGCTCTCTGTTACCCTGAATGGCCATTCTTCATGTCTGAGCCTTCATTGTGTTGGCAGGCTATTTGACTGCAGGGCATCGCAGCGGAGCCCACTCCTTTCCTCACCCAGCACCCAGTTTGCAAACACTCTCCATAATCAAGCCCTGTCTGAATTTCCCTTTCCTAATTCGAGCATACTGAGGTCAATTGAAGCTCCACCTGATCGAGGTCAGTGAACTCAACAGACTGGGATCACACATGGGACCCTCCTCTATTCCACAACTTAGCAGCATCCCAGACTCCTACTGCAGCCAGGACCCTTAATGGTCCAGGCTTCCCTGGCTGCAGATTCTGGTCCCTGAGGGTTACATGCAGTAAAATGCTTGTAACCACCTCTATTACCTGTTTTTTCCAGTCCAGAAACTGATGGGGTTTGTTCTTCAGAATTCATCTGGTTGCCTCTCACTAGACAGCTTCCTTGGTGCTCATATAACATGTTGATTGGAGACCGCCTCATTGGGTCTCAGTATGAATGTCACAGAAACAAGTGGATTATGAATTGAAATAATCTGTCATTATTCAAATTTAATAATGTCTAGAAGGTCAGTTTAAATCCAGCCCACAAAACTGACTCTGCCATTTCCAGGGGTTCTGTGCTCGCTGACTGACACTGGCTCCTGGTCTGGCAATGCCTCAACTTTAAAATTCTCATCCTTGTGTTCAAATCCCTATCTCTGTAACCTATTCCAACCTACAACACTGATATCGGCACTACTCCAATTCTGGTCTCTTGTGCATCTCCTGATATTAATCGTCCACTATTGGTGGCTATGCCTTCAGCTGTCCAGGCCCCAAGCTTTGGAATTCCCTCCCTTAACCTCTTTCTCCTCCTTAAAACCTACCTTTGTCCAAGCTTTTGGTCACCTGTCCCAATATCTCATGTGGTTGTCAAATTTTTGCCTGGTAACACTCCTGTGAAGCGCCTCGTGATATTTTACTACATTAAAGGCGCTATATAAATGCAAGTTGTTTGTTCGCTTGGATCACAGTTTAGATTTGTTTTAAACACGCTGCTTGGTGACCAGTGAATCCACAGCTGGTTATTGTGACACAGCAAGTCAATGAGAGCTCCATTAATGACACATTTTCCCTGTCTGTCTGCAGGATTGAGAACACCATTATTGGTGATTATAAAATCTGCTTTGACAATTCCTTCAGCACCATTTCTGAGAAACTTATCTTCTTTGAGGTGATTTTTGATGATGCCCAGGAAGATTGGTCGGAGATCGTGGAACCGGAGGAACTACTGGATATTAAAATTGATGATATCAAGGTGAGCTAGCAAAGCTTGTCAGAATCCAGCCAATGTGGGCCATCAGCAGCATTTACCCTCACTGTCTGATGCTCTGACACACTAACCAGGTGCTGCCAGAGTGGAATGGACTGTGACACATGTCCCCTGCACACTCCTGGGAGGAATGAGCAGGAGAGGGGCTCCAGAACTTTTGTTGGGACTGAGAGAAGATGACCATGATGAGATAGTGCTTTGGGGTGTACAAGCCTGTAAATTGTAGCAGGAAGGGCAGACTGAGGGAGCTCCACAGCTTTGACATCACAAAAATTTAAAATCTTTCAGCACAGAAGCCATGCGTCCATTGTGCCTGACCGGCTCATTGGTAGAGTAACCACTTTGTCCCACTCCCCTGCCCTTTCCTCATAGTCATCAATTTTTCTCTTCAAATATTTATCTACTATTCTTTGTTTTCTTGCAGAGCATTCAATGTCCTAACAACCCAGTGGGGGGGGGGGGAAACATTCTCTCAACAGGTCCCTACATCTAAGTTTACCAACTTACTGGACTAGTGGAGATAGGGTTCCCCCTTTACTGACTAAACCCCTCGATCAGATCTCCTCGTAACTAAAGCCTCTTATATGCTGGTATTATCTGTGAATCTCCTCTGCAACTTCTCCTTGGCTTTGACATCCTTCCAGTAGTAAATGGCATACAATATTCTGCAGCCTAACCCAATGATGTCTAGGTTTAGCATTCTCTTGGCTGTTGGTATGCTAGTTATAAAACCTATTTGCTGTTAGTTTTATCAACTTGCCCCTCACTTTTCCAACATTCCATTGACTCTGGATCAGTTCCTATGGAGTGGAGGGTAGCCAATGTAACCCCACTTTTTTTTAAAAAAAGGGAGAGAGAAAACAGGGAATTATAGACCGGTCAGCCTGACATCAGTCGTGGGTAAAATGATGGAATCAATTGTTAAGGATGTCATAGCAGCGCATTTGGAAAGAGGTGACATGATAGGTCCAAGTCAGCATGGATTTGTGAAAGGGAAATCATGCTTGACAAATCTTCTGAGGATGTTTCCAGTAGAGTGGACAAGGAAGAACCAGTTGATGTGGTATATCTGGACTTTCAGAAGGCTTTCGACAAGGTCCCACACGAGATTGGGGGTAGTGTGCTGAGAACTGGTTGTCAGACAGGAAGCAAAGAGTAGGAGTAAATGGGTACTTTTCAGAATGGCAGGCAGTGACTAGTGGGGTACCGCAAGGTTCTGTGCTGGGGCCCCAGCTGTTTACACTGTACATTAATGATTTAGACAAGGGGATTAAATGTAGTATCTCCACATTTGTGGATGACAGTAAATTGGGTGGCAGTGTGAGCTGTGAGGAGGATGTTATGAGGCTGCAGAGTGACTTGGATAGGTTAGGCGAGTGGGCAAATGTATGGCAGATGAAGTATCATGTGGATAAATGTGAGGTTATCCACTTTGGTGGTTAAAAACAGAGAGACAGACTATTATCTGAATGGTGACAGATTAGGAAAAGGGGAGGTGCAACGAGACCTGGGTGTCATGGTACATCAGTCATTGAAGGTTGGCATGCAGGTACAGCAGGCGGTTAAAGCAAATGGCATGTTGGCCTTCATAGCGAGGGGATTTGAGTACAGGGGCAGGGAGGTGTTGCTACAGTTGTACAGGGCCTTGGTAAGGCCACACCTGGAGTATTGTGTACAGTTTTGGTCTCTTAACTTGAAGGACATTCTTGCTATTGAGGGAGTGCAGCGAAGGTTCACTAGACTGATTCCCAGGATGGTGGGACTGACCTATCAAGAAAGACTGGATCAAATGGGCTTGTATTCACTGGAGTTCAGAAGAATGAGAGGGAATCTCAAACATTTAAAATTCTGACGGGTTTAGACAGGCTAGATGCAGGAAGAATGTTTCCAATGTTGGGGAAGTCCAGAACCAGGGGACACAGTCTAAGGATAAGGGGTAAGCCATTTAGGACCGAGATGAGGAGGAATTTCTTCACCGAGAGTGGTGAACCTGTGGAATTCTCTACCACAGAAAGTTATTGAGGCCAGTTCATTAAATATATTCAAAAAGGAGTTAGATGTAGTCCTTACTACTCGGGGGATGGCGAGAAAGCAGGAATGGGGTACTGAAGTTGCATGTTCAGCCATGAACTCATTGAAGGGCCGAATGGCGGCCTCCTGCACCTATTTTCTATGTCTGTCTGAACCTTCTGCTCATTACTTCCTGTACATGTTTTCTCCTCCCATTTCACCTGGTACCAATTTACTAACCTCTCATCACTGACAGTGCTCACCATTAGTGAGAGGAGGGGATGGCATGCTGACTAAAGTTACCTTCTCTCTCTCGCTCACTGTTGATCCCTCATCTTTCAGGAGTCGATTGGGAATATGAACAGCAAGCTGGGGAAGAGTGCACAGATCCAGTCCATCCTCCGAGCCTTCGAAGCACGGGATCGCAATCTGCAAGAGGACAACTTGAGCCGGGTCAATATTTGGTCAGCAGTCAATCTGGGGGTGATGCTGATCGTGTCGTTTATCCAGGTCTACATGTTGAAAAGTCTCTTTGATGACCGCAGGAAAGTCCAAACTTAATTTTTGAAGAAAATGACAATTGAAGCAGAGGCATGGACGGTGTGGCTGAGTAGATGCAGGTCCTTTTACTAGGTGTGGGGCATGGCTGATTTTTGGTTTAGTTGGGGCATTGGGAGAAGCTGATGGTGACTTTCACAGAATACCCGCTGAATGTTAAATATGTACTCAGTCAATATCTGCTTGTTTATTAATAAACTGGGGAAAAGTCAAGTCATCGTTTGAGGTTCAGAGAAACATTTAACAGGCAGTTCAGCTGATTTTATAAAAAGTAATGTAAATTAAATTATTTATTTATGGAAGTCTGAGATGGGAGGGTACAGTCTGCAAAGTATCACCTGTTTGGCAGGTTGCAGAGATGTGCCACGATTGCCAGCACTTGGTGTTACCTGAACATCCCTACACAGATAGCTGGTGCCACCAAGCCCCTTGCCTTCCTCCCAAGAGAGAGGAGGTTCGTTGGTGGTGGGGAGAAAGAGATGAAATGTTTTTAAAACAGAAGTAGATGCAATTAAAATGTCGCAGTGGGCTAGGACTGTGACCATGCAGTGATCGGTGCTGCAATGTTCCTGGTCACTTCACGGTGATGTCCGATTGGGCAGTTGAGCTGCAAATGGCCTTCATCACAATCAGAGGGGTGGGGTGGTAATTGATGTATCCTTTCAAACTGCAAAATCTATTTTATGCAAATAGCAGCTTTTCTATTAAAAGTGCTTTAACCTAGTAGAGACCTTGTGTAGTTACTGATTTCCCTCACAGCGGTGATAGAACTGAACACAGAGCCCAGGTGATGGGATTATGTTATATTAATGACCTGGACCTTGTGTACAAGGTATAATTTGCAGACAACAAAACTTGGAAATGTAGATGATAGTGGCTGATGGAATTTAACACAAATTGTGAAGTGATGCACTTTGGTCGGAAGAATGAAGAGAGAGACAATATGAACAGTCAGACCCAGGTTAGTATGGGGGTTTTGAAATATTTCACCTTAAACATCAATCCAGGAATACACCAGCCTTCCCCACAGGCCATTCTGTACAAAATCATTTTATTCCCAAGGTAATTTATAATAAGCAAAAATATACAGAAGGTAGAGTGGCAGCAAATGAAAACACTGCTTTCTATTGCGGAGGACACAGCCCCGTCTCTCAGCAGTAAATTACTGCCTTGTATGGGACTATCACACAGCCCAGCTAGAGCAACTGGCCCCAGTCACCACAGTGCAAAGTACATGTAGACATTGTGAGGATGGGCTCACAACTTGCCCATCTTCAACATTCATAGCAAGAGCTGAACCTGGGCAGAGGCAGTTGAAGTCATTCACAGGTGTGGAGCCAGTTACACAACTGGTTTGTAATCTTAGTACTTATTACCCAGTGAACTGCTTGCCTGACTGTACATGATGTGTGTCTCAATACTACAGGATTTGTAAAGATCGTGTAGAATGCTTTCACAATTCCTGCTCGTGATTTCCAACAGGAATGCTGCATTAATGGAATTTTTAACAAATACCTGGCCACATTACAGGAAATGCAAGCCCGGTTTGAGTATCGCTGGTCACAGGTACAATTCCTGCACCCTCACAATAAACCCCATCAACTCGCCTGCCTGCTGAATATATTGTTTCCCGGCCAGTAACCCTCCCCTACTGCCTCCACTTCTCCAACATGCAAGTGGTACTTAAAACATCAGGCCATTTTCCCCACAAAGTTCTCCCAAAAATCTACATAAAATGCAGAACACCAGGAGATTTATATTTTGTCTTCATCTTTCCCACACTCATTAAAACCAATTTAGCTGAATGTTATTTTGAAATATTTCTGGCCTAAGAATTAACCTCTGTGACTATCAGCATTAAAAGTGCCAAACCATTAAATCAGCCTCCATGTAGAAAAATCAGTCACAAGTACAAAATAAATATCAGATCCCACGCTGATTGATCAATAAATATCGTAGACAAACCGACCACGTTCTGGTCCATTAAAATCGCAGCTTTCAAAAATCCTGCGTAACCCGACATCAATCTTTAAACGAGGCAAGGACAGGAGGATCGAGTAGCAAAATGTGCCCAGGGGGTTTGTTACTGAAGCATTAAGTGTAGGGAGCAGCACCTGGGCATGCAACTGTAATTACAGATAGTCTGCCAAAACAGGTAGAAAACAGTGAGGCACATTCAGTAGCCGGGTCTTGAAGGCACAGCTGGAGGCGGGCGCCTAGACACAAGAGAAAAGATAACGTTAACATGAAGAGGTGAAGAAATTTGGAGAGCAGTCTGATCAAGAAAACATCTGTTCCCTCCAGACACTTACCTGGGAACTGGGGCCTCACTCAAGTTGATGAAGCAGAAGCTGTTTCCGTACCAATGCTCAGCACATACAGGGATATAAATATCTGCTGTCTCACCTACAATGGTTATGTCAAACATTCAAATCAGTGCAGTGTGACCCGTACACTGACCTGTTTGTGTAACACATGGACACAGGTCTGTTTGCTTCAGCAACACACATCCTATAAAGTGTGATCAGATATTCTCATCCCAGCTGAAGACTCGTGTTCCCCACAGCCCAGCTTCAGTGACAACGGGTCATGTCTCAGTAACTTGTGTTCAGGATTGAGGAAAAACTTTCTACTGGCAGGAGGGTTGGTAACTAGAGGACACAGATTCAAGATAATTGGCGAAAGAACCAGAGGGAGATGAGAATATTTACATAGCACAACCAAAGAGCCAAAACAGGCACAATGGGCTGAATGGACTTTGGTGTAAAATTCTATGATGGGCATCGACAGCTGTGTAGTGTCACTGTAAAATATAACAAGATCTTAAACTACCACCGCCCCCACAATGAGCCAAACTGTTCACGGTCTGCATTCTGTAAATTCCAACTGAGGTGATTGGAGAAAGCAAAGTGCAGGACAGCCCCAACGTCCCAGGACCTCACCTGGCTTGAAAAACGCTCCCAACCCCCTCAGAATGTTAGTGATAGCACCTGAGAGCTTATCCCCAACTTCCTGTTGAGCACGTCACCCCCTCCTCCTCCTCCGCTCCCCTCCGACTCTCCCCTCCCCCCTCCCCCTCCTCTCCCCCCCTCCTCCTCCTCCTCCCTCCCCCTCCTCCTCCTCCCCCCTCCTCCTCCTCCTCCCTCCCTCCCTCCCTCCCCTCCTCCTCCTCCTCCTCCTCCTCCCTCCCTCCCTCCCTCCCTCCCCTCCTCCTCCTCCTCCTCCTCCTCCTCCTCTCCCCGTCCGTTTGAAGCAAAGCTGCATCTCCTCTCTCCCAGAGTCAGAAAACAGAGGGAAACAGATAACAAAGACACAAGAGAAAGGCTCCTTTCTATTGTCGATCCCTTTATTTCAGCTCATTACCGTACAGAATGCAGGCACTTCATTTCAAATCAGTTAACAGTCAATAGAATCACACACCAGGAGTGAGAATATTCAGGTATCTGTTAATTGGAGCAGAGCCCCGACTGGAACAGGACATTTGATGAAATAATCATTGGAAAAGGTTTCAGTCACTAAATTGTAAAACACCGTTAATTAATTCAGTTATTTTCTTGAGAAACTGTAGTTTATAGAAAGATCTTCAGAATCCGTGATCAGTTTCTGCAATTTGTATTACCACAAAAACTTGCAGGTGTTTTGAGCGAATCTCCCAGACATTGCCCCACAACACACAAGTTATTCTTTATTGCAATAGTGATAAAGCATCAAGGATTAGACCCAAGTGCCTCCAGTAGATTCTCCCCCTCAAAATTGGAGAAATTAGTTCTGATTCAATAACTAATATATATATTTTATATAAAACTGGTTCCACCAACAGTAGGACAGTAAGACACAAATATTAGGGTGTTTGAGAATGGTTTCTAGAGCAGGACTGGGTGAACATTGCAGTTAACCCACTCGCACCCAGTTGTACAGAAAATGCTCTCTCAAATGCTGTTCCATTTGCTTCTCTGGCCAATTCTGCTTCGGATAACTTTATCCTGGACTTTGGCTGGGATGGATGTGGGAGGGGGGGCTCCCGAGAAGAGAGAATTGAGTGCTTGCGACAGGAGTCCCTTATTATTCTTAAACTGTTCCTGATTTTTCCCATCTAAATAAACTGTATTCTAACTCCTACAGCAAGCCTGCCCTCACCCAGTGACAGCTGCAGATTGGAGAGGTGTTAATGCCCGGGTCAGTCTGGGTGAGGAGTTTAGTCCAATGGCAGGCAGAGGCACGCAGCCCACAGGAACCCCCCCTGCCCCCAATAACCTGGGCCCACATGGCAGCATACATTATAAAAAAATGAACAGGCTATTTACATCAGGAAGCAGATTCAGGCTCCGTAACAGTGCTGGAAAACTGGGACAATACGCAAAGTGTTGGGAATACAACAGGTGAATTAGTATCGGAGACAGTGCGTTTAACCCGTCACACCGAGTGAGGCCGTCTCATTGCCAGTTACTCATTTGTGCATTTCCAGCAGGTTCTCTTTTTATTCCCGTTTGCAGAGGTGCACCCTGGTAGGGGGGGTACCCCAGTACGGGGTGGGGGAGGGGCGTGGTACCCCAGTACGGGGCGGGGTACCCCAGTACAGGGCGGGGGAAGGGGGTACCCCAGTACAAGGCGGGGGAAGGGGGTACCCCAGTACAAGGCGGGGGAAGGGGCGTGGTACCCCAGTACAAGGCGGGGGAAGGGGCGGGGTACCCCAGTACAAGGCGGGGGAAGGGGCGTGGTACCCCAGTACAAGGCGGGGGAAGGGGGTGGTACCCCAGTACAAGGCGGGGGAAGGGGGTGGTACCCCAGTACAAGGTGGGGGAAGGGGCGTGGTACCCCAGTACAAGGCGGAGGAAGGGGGTGGTACCCCAGTACAAGGCGGGGGAAGGGGGTGGTACCCCAGTACAAGGCGGGGGAGGGGGCGTGGTACCCCAGTACAAGGCGGGGGAAGGGGGTGGTACCCCAGTACAAGGCGGGGGAAGGGGGTGGTACCCCAGTACAAGGCGGGGGAAGGGCGTGGTACCCCAGTACAAGGCGGGGGAAGGGGGTGGTACCCCAGTACAAGGCGGGGGAAGGGGTGGTACCCCAGTACAAGGCGGGGGAAGGGAGTGGTACCCCAGTACAAGGCGGGGGAAGGGAGTGGTACCCCAGTACAAGGCGGGGGAAGGGGGGTGGTACCCCAGTACAAGGCGGGGGAAGGGGGTACCCCAGTACAAGGCGGGGGAAGGGGCGGGGTACCCCAGTACAAGGCGGGGGAAGGGGCGGGGTACCCCAGTACAAGGCGGGGGAAGGGGGTGGTACCCCAGTACAAGGCGGGGGAAGGGGGTGGTACCCCAGTACAAGGCGGGGGAGGGGGCGTGGTACCCCAGTACAAGGCGGGGGAGGGGGAGTGGTACCCCAGTACAAGGCGGGGGAGGGGGGTGGTACCCCAGTACAAGGCGGAGGAAGGGGGTGGTACCCCAGTACAAGGTGGGGGAAGGGGCGGGGGGGAAGAGAGTGTTGCAGCATATCCAACCACATTTACTTCACTCCATTACCTGGGAGCTGCTGAATATTTGAGAATGGTCTGGGCTGTGGGTGAGTGCCAGGAGTTATTGGTTGAGACAGATCGCTGAACCCAACAAAAACAAGCAGCTAAGTGGACCACACTTGACAGAGTGTGTGTGATGCACAGAGGCCAGTTAACAAGCAAAGGAACACAATAGCTCCCCACAGACGCAGCCTCAGAGCTGCACAGTTCCGGGTCACTCTGCCGCTGATATCTGGTGGCGTGTGTGACAGATCAGGTGAACGGAGCTTGGGGAAGAGCTGCAGAAACTCAAACACCCAGAAACATCCCGACAAGAGTTGCTGGGACAGAGAGAACAATAAACCTTCGATCACAGCCACTCAGCAATGTTTAACAAATGGAGACAGTTGAGTGTTAAGGCTGGAGCTGACCCCTGACTGCCAGGCACGGGTCAGAACAAGTGCAAAATTCAGCAGTGAATAAACGATAAACACCCACCAGTAGACAGACACGTGTGTGGGCAAGAGGCCACCAGGACACAGGCGGAGACCTTGAGACGGGACAGCCACTGGCCGGGCTCAGCCTGTTGCAACATGATCCCAAACTCATCCACATTCCTCAACCGTAGATCCTGCAGTCACTGGCCCGGGGGGGGGGGGGGGGGGGGGGGGAAAGAGAGAAAGAGAGCGCCCTGGTCACTGGCCTGGGGGGAGAGCGTTCTGGTCACTGGCCCGGGGGGAGAGCGTCCTGGTCACTGGAGTTCACAATCCAATTCTTCAAGTTCATGCAAAGAACCCATCAGTCACAAAATAAACCTCAGTGCAGTCAGTGCATGGCTCACAGTATCTCACTCCCGATCACCACCTCCCCAATATTATCTCCCAACCAGGCCTCGTCTCCCAGCTAGAGGTCCATCCCTCATAGACCACCCCAGTCTGGACTTGTACCCGCACCCACTCCAATACCCACCAGAGCTCACTGTCCAGTATTTCTCTCCAATTAACCCTGCTGCACTCCCTTATTCGACTAATTCCTCTTTCACATTCCGAGCCTCCTGACTTAACTGCAGTGTAACAGCCCGAGGCCTCTCCCAGCTCCTCTCCGTACCCTGTCCCTCCCCAGTGTATTAAAGGCCGCAGGAGGTGAGGGAGCAGAACTCGTTCAGACACCGTCATTCACAGCTCCGATTACTTGCACCATTGGTGAACTGCGGGTGGGGCCACGGGATACCTCATTGGGCTGTGGGAGGAGGTTATAACGTAATTAGATTCCCGGAGATAGGACAAGATCCCCAGATTATAATTCCTTCATTTACAGTCGCTGGATACAATGATCCCAATGGATTGAAAAGGACATAGACAAGTGCAGGGCCAATGAGCGAGAGGAACTGTCTCCAAGGGTCTGGTGTTGGGGGTGGGAACAAAAATCCAAAAAGTAAACCCTTGTTTAAATAAAGTTCAGTTAAGAACATCTTGGTGCTCCCAGCGAGTGTGAAAAGCAGAGAGGTGCGGATAACGCTTGGGTAAAGCAGCCCACTGGGTCCTGCCCTTCCCACCACTGCTGCCCCTCAGCAGGTTAAATGCGTGAGAACACGGAAGGGCGAATCACCGACTATAGTCTACAATAAAATGCTTCACAGGATAATTCCCACTGTTTAATCCAGCAGGGAATGCTCGGCTGTCCGGATAATTGTGGGCCGGTTCGGAGCAGCGGGCGGTCTTCTGCTGGGAGAGACAAAACAAAACGGGGGTCAATATAATGGGGAAAGAAACAGGAGCAAGTCAGGGTTCAATTCAACAACAGTGGCATCTCCTCTCTACCCTCCCTCCCATCACAGCATTCCAGAATTTACACAAAAGGACTTGGGAGAAATGGAACTGAATAAGGATAAGACCACAGCTTACACCATCCGTCGGGAGTGGAGCTGCAAGTTGTCAGAGGTGCATCACTCCCTCGCCCCCGTTTCAGAATATCTGGCACTCTCCTCATCCCCACCACCACCCAGAGGAGAGACGCATCACCAAAATGGTTGTTTTTCCATGTATTAACAGTCCAGTGTGTGGGGAACCCTAGACAGTGAGTGTTAGTGGCACGCTTCACCAGAGCGGGCATCACAGGGGAGCCTGACAGATACCCAGTGACACAGACACCCGGCTGAGTTATTTCCCCCTCTAACCACGTGTTCATTTTTCACAGCGTTCAGTGAGCCTCAGGGTTAAACAGTTGGACCAAGGAGCGTCTCCAGTTAAGGCGGGGGTCACAGCCCCAGGGTCGGGGGGGGGTCATGTGTCAAGCTGGGTTGAATGATGGGCGAAGGCTGCAGTGAGACAAAGGATGTGTGAAAATTCCACATTACAGAGAAAAGCACAAACAAAACACTGAAATATCGCCCTACAAACTTCCCTCACTGACGTGAAACATTCTGCACACAGAAAATGCCCAGACTGCATCTTCCCCATAACGGTTCACCCAACACCCGGGCAACACACACACACTGTCCCCAGTGCCGGAGGGAAATCAAAATGGTGAAACCAAGCCTAGCTTTCAGTATAAGAGGGCGAGGGTGTAGTAAATAAACCAGCAAGAATTAAACCACGGGGACCACAAATTAGAACGGTACAATGCTCCAAGCACTGGGCCGGGAATCAGCCGCACTGAAACTGCTCTCGGCCCAACAGGATTCAAGCCCTCTCACACCCTGCACCCCTTCACCTCTACAAACCCCCTCGACCCTCGCACCCCATCAGCACCTCACGTGCGCATCCCCCCCCCACCCCCCGCAGGGTGCAGTTGGAGTGTTCAGCCATACCTGGGCAGCCCGGGAGGGCCAGGTGGGATTCGAGCCGGTCTGGAAGGTATCTGAGGTGGTGGACCGAAGGCATCGTTAGTGGCAATAGGCCTGGAGGGGATGGGAGGAGCTCCAAACAGCCCCACAGGTGTTGGTATTAACGGAGGGCCCGGGGTGGGTCCCCGGACCCCAGGCGGTCTGCCAGGTGGGCCCACGGCAGAGTGGGGTCTGCGCTGAGGCGTCGGACTGTGGGAGGAACAAAGCAGAAACCGCGGTTACAATCCAACCTTTCAACTAAAGCTCAATGTTACAGCAAATACACAGAGCGCCGCCCCCCCCCCCGGCTCCGCACATCACACCCCCAGCCCCTCGACCCAGCCTCCTGTCCATTGTGTAGTCCTCCCACATCCCAGACTCCATCCATCATCAACTAACCCTCCCCCCCCCCCCCCGGCCTGCAATCCACTGGAGGCAGAGCGTGATTGGTCAAAGCTGAGCGATTTAGGTCAGGGGTCAGCTGAGCAATAGCCTCGACCCTGGAGGCAGTCACGAGTTCCTCACACAGGCGGGAATAGGTCAGAGGCAGGGAGGAACCTGTGATTGTGTTGCAGCTAGTCAAGGCAGGTCTGGCAGTGAAAACCCAGGCCTCGGTGCATCATGTGCATTCAAACTTGCAGCCCTGGGCTGGGAGGCACGGGGAGTAGTGGGACCGGGGAGTAGTGGGACCGGGAGGCACGGGGAGCAGTGGGACCGGGAGGCACGGGGAGCAGTGGGACCGGGAGGCACGGGGAGCAGTGGGACCGGGAGGCACGGGGAGCAGTGGGACCGGGAGGCACGGGGAGCAGTGGGACCGGGAGGCACGGGGAGCAGTGGGACCGGGAGGCACGGGGAGCAGTGGGACCGGGAGGCACGGGGAGCAGTGGGACCGGGAGGCACGGGGAGCAGTGGGACCGGGAGGCACGGGGAGCAGTGGGACCGGGAGGCACGGGGAGCAGTGGGACCGGGAGGCACGGGGAGCAGTGGGACCGGGAGGCACGGGGAGCAGTGGGACCGGGAGGCACGGGGAGCAGTGGGACCGGGAGGCACGGGGAGCAGTGGGACCGGGAGGCACGGGGAGCAGTGGGACCGGGAGGCACGGGGAGCAGTGGGACCGGGAGGCACGGGGAGCAGTGGGACCGGGAGGCACGGGGAGCAGTGGGACCGGGAGGCACGGGGAGCAGTGGGACCGGGAGGCACGGGGAGCAGTGGGACCGGGAGGCACGGGGAGCAGTGGGACCGGGAGGCACGGGGAGCAGTGGGACCGGGAGGCACGGGGAGCAGTGGGACCGGGAGGCACGGGGAGCAGTGGGACCGGGAGGCACGGGGAGCAGTGGGACCGGGAGGCACGGGGAGCAGTGGGACCGGGAGGCACGGGGAGCAGTGGGACCGGGAGGCACGGGGAGCAGTGGGACCGGGAGGCACGGGGAGCAGTGGGACCGGGAGGCACGGGGAGCAGTGGGACCGGGAGGCACGGGGAGCAGTGGGACCGGGAGGCACGGGGAGCAGTGGGACCGGGAGGCACGGGGAGCAGTGGGACCGGGAGGCACGGGGAGCAGTGGGACCGGGAGGCACGGGGAGCAGTGGGACCGGGAGGCACGGGGAGCAGTGGGACCGGGAGGCACGGGGAGCAGTGGGACCGGGAGGCACGGGGAGCAGTGGGACCGGGAGGCACGGGGAGCAGTGGGACCGGGAGGCACGGGGAGCAGTGGGACCGGGAGGCACGGGGAGCAGTGGGACCGGGAGGCACGGGGAGCAGTGGGACCGGGAGGCACGGGGAGCAGTGGGACCGGGAGGCACGGGGAGCAGTGGGACCGGGAGGCACGGGGAGCAGTGGGACCGGGAGGCACGGGGAGCAGTGGGACCGGGAGGCACGGGGAGCAGTGGGACCGGGAGGCACGGGGAGCAGTGGGACCGGGAGACACGGGGAATAAATGAGGGGTATCAGAAGCAAGTGTGAAAGATCTGCTGAGCCAGTGGCTGAAAGTGATGTGTGGATTGGAGGGAAGGTGGAGAGAGTGGGCAGGAGATGGTGAAATCCAACAGGATGAACTCTGCACTGCGTCAGATGAGGTGGAACATCGGCCTGACATCCAGTGGATTGTGTGAGCTTCTAACACGATCGATGGTTTTAATACAGTTTGCTTCTAATGGAGGTTATCCATTAGGTTGCCGGCATTAGCAGCTCCGAAGGCAGTCTGGTTTGTAGGATCGAATGTGGGAGTATTCATCCATTAATAATAAACATCATGTCTCAATGTGTACCTTTAATTAACATCACTTGAATAATGTCTATGAGATTCTGACTCTGGAAAGAGGTTGTTAGGGCCCCAGGCAAAGCAAAAATCGGACATGACAAATTAACAGGTTGCGTGAACTGACCTCCCATGGTCACTCATGGCCAGATTCCTTCACACACAGCACATCGCCAAGATCGTTACACCAGACACAGTAAAGCCATAGCGCCACTCCAGTGTAATTATAACCAAGGCTGGATTTTTGTGGTACAACTATTATAATGATGTATGATTAACAGATGAATACAGCCACATTAAATCTTCCGAGCAGACTGCCCCTAGATACACTAAGCATGGATTTGACGTTTGTGATGCTGTTAATAAAATATATCTATTACTGAGAGTTTGATTATTGGGGGTCTAGAACCTGGAGAGGAGAGAGAGAGAGAGAGAGAGAGAGAGAGAGAGAGAGAGAGAGGAGAGGGGGTGTGGACTGGGAGAGAGAGAGAGAGAGAGAGAGAGAGAGAGAGAGAGGAGAGAGAGGGGGGGGACTGGGGAGAGAGAGAGAGAGAGAGAGAGAGAGAGGAAGGGTGTGTGGACTGGGGAGGGAGAGAGAGAGAGAGAGAGAGAGAGAGAGAGAGAGAGAGGGAGGGAGGAGGGGGACCTGGGAGAGAGAGAGAGAGAGAGAGAGAGAGAGAGAGGGGGGGGGGAGAGAGAGAGGGGGGGATAGGGAGAGAGATAGGGGGGAGGGAGAGAGAGAGAGAGAGAGAGAGAGAGAGAGAGAGAGAGGACTGGGGGGGGAGAGAGAGAGAGAGAGAGAGAGAGGAGAGAGAGGGGGGGGGACTGGGGAGAGAGAGAGAGAGAGAGAGAGGAAGGGTGTGTGGACTGGGGAGGGAGAGAGAGAGAGAGAGAGAGAGAGAGAGGGAGGAGGGGGACTGGGGAGAGAGAGAGAGAGAGAGAGAGAGAGAGAGGGAGGAGGGGGACTGGGAAGAGAGAGAGAGAGAGAGAGAGAGAGAGAGGGGGGGGACAGGGGAGAGAGAGAGAGGGGGGATAGGGGGAGAGAGATAGGGGGGAGGGAGAGAGAGAGAGAGAGAGAGAGAGAGAGAGGACTGGGGGGAGAGAGAGAGAGAGAGAGCGAGGGGACTGGGGAGAGAGAAAGAGAGAGAGAGAGAGAGGGGGGGGACAGGGGAGAGAGAGAGAGGGGGGGGATA